>NC_051124.1:4119525-4149461 GCF_014839805.1 Manduca sexta
TTTTTCACAAACTTAAGGACATAATATTATAAATGATACTAAAACTATCTGTCCTACTGATCATGTATATTTTTTGTTTACAGATTCTAGATTTCAGCGACAACAAACTACAAGAACTTCATTCAGACACTTTGTCTAGTTACACCAGTATAAAGTTCCTGTACCTAGCAGAAAATCAAATCTACTCTATTGATGAAGATGCTCTCACATCATTTACAAGTCTACTAACATTAGATCTCTCGAATAACGTTATTTTACAACTACCTAACTCAATATTCCAATTACCATCTCTTCGTAAACTTTATTTAAAAGGAAATCCTCTTTTGCATCTGAGATTAAATGATTTAATGATAACGCGGCCGATAAAAGCTCCATTGGAGCTGCTAGACATATCTGATTGCAAATTAAAGAGTTACCACAGTGGGGACCACTTCCTCAGTTGATTTTCTACAATATCTCCCATAATCCACTCACAACTTTAGATGCAGATCATTTTGCTGCGATGTGCAATTTAGCAAAAGTGGACTTGACTGAATCAATAAACGATTTTAAACTGTGCAATTTAAAACCAACAGTTTCTTGGTTTCAAGAAAAAGGCGTTTTTTTCCAGTTGCAAGACTATACTAAACTAAATTCAATTGGTAACTTTTAAACAATATTGAATTTCTAAATTTATTAATTATGACAGGATTAATAATTTCGAATAAATAATTTCTTGTTGCAGACTTTCAAAATTGTCCTCAAGTGAACAACTCGGTCATGTACAACGCAACATATCACCGATGCAAAGCAGATTATTTGGAGGTACACAAAATTTAAGTAACACTTTTCAATATTTTCTATTCCAACATAATGTGGTGGTTGTTTTAGATTGGTATTTCGTAACGAAAATTTAATAATTTGCAGAATAAGCAGAATCACTTTTCTTTCATTGAGTCAAAACTATAGCAAATATTTTTAATATAATTGTACATAGTTCTATGCTGATACTTTACAGAAAATTAATTATTATAACAAATGTCAATACTTGTAGCATGCATTGCAGTAATTTATGGCGTGTATGGTTGTAGTAATACGAGTTTGGAAAACTGTCATGAGGCTATATTGTTAACAAATACATAAATAAGCAAATTACGATTGTTGAGTCTATAATTATCTATATGCCATAAGTAAGGAATTTATCGGCCTATTATATATTTCAGGTGCAAAATATCAAGGCATCCCGTCGCACTTGGCTAACGATCGGAGGTGGATTGGCAGGGGGGGTTCCTAGTCGGATTCATCCTCCTTCTATACATAATGCATCGCCACAACGTCTCACAAATCAAAAATGCATCAAAAGTGAAGAAAGTCAGACCGGCTGCTGATGGTGACAAACAAACAACAGCTATACTTCTTAACGATGTATCGCAATAAAATAAATTCCTGTTAAACTACGAGATCTGGAACTATGTGGGTATAGATAGATACTGCCGAATAGAATAAGTACTAGTTACTTAATTAGAACGTCTCGTATTCCCATTATTACAACTGCGGATTGTTTGTAACCTGTAGCCGTATGAAAATGATTTTGATCTTTAAAATATACAACTAGACTGATAACACAGTAACGTGAAATTCATTGGCTTCATAATTTCGACGATAGGACCAATCTAATAGATAAATAGTACATATCTAGTAGTTTTGTCAAACATATATCTACTGGCTATCTAGGAGTTAAAAGTATCTACATAAGATATGTGGTGCAATTTTTTTTTTGTTGATTATGATTTATTTAATATATTAAGAACTTTATTAAATTGGCTGCTAAACATAACAGCAATAAAAATCATAATTTTAAAATAGATGTACGTGACGAAATCTCCAGGTGTTTAAACGTATCGATGTTAAATAAAATTAGTTATTTATAATATTAATAAATAGGTATACGGGAAGTAATTAGTTGTAGCACAAAAATATTTGTATTTCAAGATGGGAATCATTACAGTATTTATATTAAGTTTGAGAAAAGTATTGCAATTTTTTTAACACAAATAATTTCACAAATAAGAGGCTTAAAAAGGCTGACTAAACTAATTTTAAAACAATTATTTATTTCTTCCCGTAAAACGTAATTTTTACATACAAAAAATTAAGATGTTTTTGTGTTAATATTTATAGAACTAATGCATTTGCCAAAGATAGTAATAAAATGCGAGCATGTATGAGTGTGCGGGCGATGGGTGTGCGAAGGTTGAATAATGAATGTAGTTGAGATTTCGGAACTAGTTTTCTTATATCAATATTATGTGTAAACGAAACTTTATGTAAAGCAATGCTTAGCCATTATTACTATTTTAACAACGTTATTAAAAATTATTTAAAATCACTGTGATAGGTAATAAAACTGTTTTAAATATTTTTATACAACTGTCATTTATTTATATATCCCTGAAAATTCCATAAAACGAGAACAAATTAAAATGCGTTCAAACTCATTAAAACAACGAATTATATTTAAATTAAATTAACAAACTGAACGAAGTTGTCATAAGCTAAAAATATGAAGGTAGAAAAAATGCTATTTGATTTTGTTAACATCTCCAAAGTGAAACAAATTACACAACTGAAATAAATCAATAAAAAAAACTGTATTGAGTGAACACAAGCAGTAGTTCCTTCCGTTGGCACATTCAGATGTCCTCTTCTACTTTGTCTGCGTGGACATGAATGCCAGCTTCAGGGAAATTCCGTTGAATGTAATCCAAGCATTGGGGAAGAGAGCCAAGTGCTTCAGGTGTCCTTCTTTTCACTATCATTCACGCCTTTAGACGTGCCCGGTATGTGTGTTTCCTTTTCCTTTGCAAGACGCTGTTTGCTAAACTTCCCCATGCCTGGTTGGTATATAACCAAACTTGGGCGATCCTGCGAATGGTACTTTTTGTTAATCCAGATAAGAAAATTTCATTAACATTTTAATGCTTCAATATGCCTACAATTAGCCAAATGCGAGTGAAATTATCCTTAAAAGGAAGGAGTCCGATGTCCCCGCGGTAAAAAATGTAAACTGTATTCACAGACCTTGTGGCAGAAATGTTACTCGGTATCTACATCATTTTGTATAAAATAAGTTCTCTAGTTCCCTAACATGTTAATGCAATGATTACGATGCGTACATGGTATTAAATTACATTTCGTATTTCGTTAATACCATGCAAGAAAACATGCTATAGCAGACGACAATCCGTTCGCGGTGTTTGTCACGGCGTAGCAGTGCGCGCGACAAGGACCACGCGGAATTTTGATACAAGGCCGATGTCATATTATATCTATCAAGATCCCGGGAGTGGTAACAACTTATATATCTCTGCGGGATAAAGGGGCCTTGCGTAGCCTAAAAGCTAACATCGCGTCTTACCATAATCAAACTTAGACAAAAGATTCCGCCAAGAAATCCGTGTCGGTATGTTGAGGATACAAGTTGTTAGTATGTTGAGGATACAGCAACTTTACTCAGCCGAGACCGTTTTCCATACATAAAAGACCAAATGCAAATACCTCTGATTGGTACTTAAAACGCCTGTACTTTACACAGTATAAATAAGGGAACCTATGGTGATCTGTGTAGGCATTATAAACCCAAATAACACTCGTAACATAAATTAAAGTGCCAGTGTCCATCTCAGGGACATGTTTGACTTTGCATACAGTTACTGCAGCTATATGTCCAGTAGCAACATTGAACTCTCGCAAGTCGACATTTATAAAAAATCCCTCGACAATAAAGTGACGTAAATTGCATTTAAGTTGTTATTAACATTAAATCATGCATACCTTATTCCTAATTCTGCGTTCCGTGCGTTGGTCTGTACCTTCAGTTTTTTCCTTCTCCTCAGAACCCTCTCTATCAGTAGATTTACTTCTGTCATCGAGAGATGTTTGTCTCTTCAGTGCGGTCTCTTTTACATTTACATCATTAGATTCCAGACTGCTTCTTCTGATTACAGCACCTGTCACATCATTCTCTACCTTGTCTCCAGAGTGATCTTTAGAATTTTCCTGATTCTTTGCTTCTTCAAATTTCATCTTTTTGTCCATTCCTTCTATTAATTTTGTCAGATCATCAGTTTTCACTTGCGGTAATTGTGTGAATGGTTTGATATCATCATTTAGTGTTTTCCCTTTACTCTCAGCTATAATTTTACTTACTGCAGATTGTCTTTCGGATTTAACAAATTCATTTTGTTTAATTCTTTCTTTTCTGGTGTCACTATATTTTTTACTTTTCAGTTCACGTGGAGATTCCTTTACTTTGTCTCTCTTGTCTCTTTTAAAAGCTTCCGATTCTTCCCCTTGATCATCGTTAATTGAACCATCTTTTCTGTCATTCTCAAGTCGCTTTTTCTTATCACCTAACACATTCAATCCTGTTTTGCGCTGTTCTCTATATGTTTTAGATTCAAAAACAGATCCATCTTGATTATTTGATTTTACGTGTTCATCTTTTGTCTCAATTTTTTCCTTTTCCCATTCTCTTGATTTAATCTTTTTGACTTCATTCTCTCCATTATCTTCTTCCTGGAAAATGTAAAATGATATTACGTAAATAAACTCAATTTTAATATAAATTTGTTAATACTACATGATAGCATGTCTTTTATTGTGTTTTGGCAACCCCTGTTACGTCATCGTCTAATAGAAACTAAAACATGATTTTACTATGATACTCTCTACTTAGTACGACTGAATATTGTTAACTACTGTGACATTAACGCGCAAATAATACGCAAAAACCTTATCGCATGTATCGCCGCCACTTTTTTGACTGCCATCCTGGATTTCTTTTTTGTCACACAATTTTCCAGATGTCAGAGTAAAAGTGTTATGAGTTTTCATACACAACGCTGGAAAATGACTATCCCAGTCAGAATCATTTGTAACAAATTCGTCATTGTTGTGCAAACATTTAGATTCAATTCTAGATGAACTGTGAACTTTACTTTTATGGTATACTCTTTGTTCTCCAAACCAAAAATTATTATTACAGTATTCTTGTTTTTGTTCATGATATTCAGAACTATAATTAAAACTTTCATCTTCTGATAAATCACTGGATCTCTACAGAAATAGAACAAAGATAAGAGTTCACTAACTTGTTTATATTATTATAAACTATAAATAAGGCAATTATTCTGAATAATTATCAAAACATCATTAGGCAACAAATACATTGTATAATAACCCAATTCCCGGGTAAAACATAATTGTCTTAAGTTAACTTACTTTTATGGTGTCTTTGGTTTTTCTCTCGATTCTCATTTTCCTCTTATCGTTTTCGCGTCGCCTGCGCTCGTCTCTGCCGCGTTTGTCTTGCTTACGAGCCGCAAGGTATTCAAGCAATGGAGTTGATTGAACCTTTTTGTCATTTGCTAAAATAAATGTGTTGTAATTAAACATAGTGTAATTCTCACCGGACTCCTTGGTATGCTTATATTGTTCAACAATTATAAAATCAACAAAATAAATTAGATATTCTGTATCAGTGAGGGTTTAGCAACAGTAATAAAAAAAATGCCATATATGTCAATATTGCTGGGCAAATATGGGTAAATCTGGAAAAAAAATACTGTACAACTTGGGATAGAATTTTGTGGCTGATGAAGCATGCCCAATGCACAAGAAAGCAACTTAAAGAAAATATATATACAACCTAAAATTGTAAAAGTAGTCATTAATGTTTTCTACTTTACATAGTAACAGATTTTAAAATGCCAATTCATTAAATATGTAAGTCATATTATGCATATTATGCTAAATTACTATTTACAGTCCACAGAGGCAGCTTTACCTATTGTGCAGGGTGTGTGCTGCACACGGGCGCAGTTTTTTGGGGGCGCTGAGCGCCGCTTGCGACACTTTCAAAGAAACATGCGTCGCTCGCAACACTGGCGCTCTCAAACAACCTGCGCCCATGCTAAGGCCAGGCAGCGGCTTCTTAACCTTACACAATAACTTTTGATTTAATATAATCAAATTTATTAGATTGTCTCTTAGGGGGCGCCAAGGAATTTCTTGCACACGGGCAGCACATGAGCTTGAGCCGCCTCTGACTGTCCATTTAAGTCTCTACCAATAAATTGTACATTAGAAAACTTTTTTGATAATATTTAATTGTATGTTGGCAAATCTTTTTATGACATTTAAATGACAAGATGAGCTAGATGCTCACCTATACGACCACCAATAAACAGCAACAACGCCATACAGAACTTTGAAGAACAAAGTTTTGTGTGTAAATTCACTGCACTCATTCCTATGAGATATAAACTGGCCACAATGGCTTTCAAACTGGAACACAACTATGCATAAACACTGTAGCTTGGCAGTAAGAATGGAACTTGCAATAAAATCAACCACAACGGTTTCTCAACAAGACTACCTACACTTACCTCAAATAACGTCCTCATATTTTACATTATGAAACCATTATGCTCTTACATAATGATTATGGTAGTTTTTTATTACACAAAGTAACATTTTAAGATTAATTTACCATCATTGACAGGGTAAGCATACTCCAGTTTTGGTTGGTTCTCTGTCTCTGGTTCTTTAGTTAGGTTTTCCATAAATTCCTGGTAAATTGGGTCACTCTCTATGGTACCACATTTTGGATCCTTCTTCTTCTTCTTTTTAGGTATTCTTTGAAATGGGGCATATTCTACAATACCCACATACTCCACACCTGAAAAGGAAAACAGATCTTATTAGAAAACCATTTAATTTACTTAGGTCAAAAACTGTTATTCTATACTGTTTCAGCCTTCATCCATTCTTGAATACAATCCTTTAAACAATGCTTCCTATAAGAATTCATACTCATTTGAGGACCACCATAGAAAATTCGAGAGTGGCAATTTTGCTCTCACAGAGTTCTATATCGGATCTAAATAAAATGCCATTCAAATACACAGGCAATAATTTGAGAAATCAGGACATTCCTCATCACATTTCTCCCTACATTATGTTTTTGATATTGTAAAGCACATTGTGATAATGCAAGTATCAAAATATATTGTTAGTGTAGCTGGGCATAGCAGTGTGATCATATACAAAATGTGTGGTTAGCATTACTGGATATTATGAAATATATATGATTGTAAATGTAGGCGAATGCACGCTGTACGCCGTTATTTAAGTATGAATCTATGTTCTCTTTTATTTGCTATCGCTAATTTTATTTTATGCCGGCTCCAGGTTTAGTCAATTGGATTTCATCTTATCCCATGTTAACGGTGATGTGCGTGCATTAGCTTATATAACTATTGTGACTATGTACAAGAAAGACTTGGAAAAAATACAAAGAAGTACTGAACAATTGATGACAAAAAAGAAAGCCCGGAGTTTCTTTCTGCCTTTCTTCTTCGGGTAGTCATCACTTAGGTAGCTAGTGAAAGGCTGGTAGGTTAGCTAGGCTAGGGCTCATGTCCTCACCGGTGAGGATCATGACAGCGTTACCCTTCTATTTCCCCTACTTGCCAGCCCGAGCTGGTTACTTCGGTTTGTACCTAGTCTTTTGTATAAACTTTATCCCTAATTTAAAATCTCCATAGTTATATAAGTGATTTTTAATAGTTGTTTAGAAATAATAATTATTCTTATTCTTTGTTTTTGACGTATCATAAGTGCAACTTTGTTCGCCTACGTGATAAATAAAGTATTTTATTTTATTTTATTTTATTTATGTCAAACAGTGGTTAGAGCTATATTTACATAACGCCTAAAATGGACAATGGAAAACTTTCCATTACTAAAATCTATGTAACCAACCTTTGTCATCTAAAAAGACATATCCATCAAATTTATCTTTGAACAAGAAAATATCATCAACATTTACAAAGTTTATATAAGCTCTGGAGTAAAGGTTATTCCCCAGCGAAGGATCAGGTCTTGCAAAGTAAAAATAGTCGTGTTCTGGTATAGGAGACACTTGTTCCATAAACGATTCCTCCGTCATGGTGGGCGGCAAACGCCTAAGGATTATCTAAAAGCATAATAGAAACGTGTCATCGGGCATGTATCAACAATCGCATGAATTCCAACTTCACAAAAGTAAATTTAGTCACTTTGATCAAAGGCCGTTGAGCCTTCGTCTTCCTGTCCTTGTTCTTATTGGCGAAAGCCTTGTTGCCTGAATCTGATTGCGAATCCTTGGCATCTTGGTCCTCAGTCATTGTGTTGTCTAAATTTGTTTGCGTTAGCTTGCTGAACAATCACTCAACATTATCAAAAAACCGTGTGTCGTGTGTAATTTTTTTGACATTTTGCATTTATGCAGTAGTGTTGAAGCCACAGATAAGGTATCATCGTAATAGGAAAAATACAAAATACTAGATGTTTATGTTGCAACCCTCTATTACAAAAAGTAGCAGCACCTCACAGTGAAACGTGCATCGACGTATAATACACAAATTACGAATTTCGGTTTATTATAAGAATTAGATTTCTGACCTTTAACATCCATAAAGGACGCGCAATGTGCCTACGCGAATAAAAAATTTGTCACTTTCCGTGACACAGTTACATTGAATGTACTACATATTATATATGCATAGATAAACTAGTGTGTGAATATTATAAACGCATCCCTACATATATATATTTTCAAAGCTTATCGCATTGTTATATATTATTATCTAAGTTTTGCATCTCTAATTTTGTCACAAGTATGTGTATAAAATATTATTATCAAAATACCAACTTCAGATATTAATTTCATACTAGGTTTAAGTTATACCTAGTATACTAAGTATAACAATTAACAACAGCAATTATTTCTTATCGAATTACGCTAATTTTTTTGCCATGTATCTTAAAAATTTATATCGATAAAATAAAGATATATAACTTCACCGAAGAAGGATGAATTAAAAATGATTTTTTAAAAATACCTGCTCACTTTGTTTTATGGAATAAGGTAGCTCCAGACCGTGACTCCAATCTCGAACACATTTTGTAGTAGATTGTAGTAGATAAGTAATTTAACCCCTCAGTTTAACCCTTTCGCTATGTTTCGTGTTCTGTTGACATTTGTCAAATTTTAGGTTATATTTTCAAAGTACTCAGGACTAATTGTTTTGTATAAGATTTTCATGATTTTCGTAAATAGGTATCTAGTTTAATTTATAAAATGCCATTACATAATAATATGAAGTGTGTTAGAAACATACTGAAATACAATGGAATATTAAAACAACTTAAACACGGTCGTATTACATCAAACTCGCGTTATTTTTCTAATGCCAATGAAACCACCGATTCTGTAAATCCTCCAGAAGACACGACTAACAAGATAGGAGGATTCGCCAAAGCTTTTGAAAAACAATCCCAAATTATAGAGACACCGGAGAGTGAAGAAAAATACACATTTGCATCACTTTTGAGGAACTCTAACCTGATGGATGTAAGTACCTATATTAATAATTTATATTTAAAAAAATGTGTACATACTAATAAGTTTATTATATATTAAATGGAAGCGTAAATTGTGCCATATAATTATAATTCTACTGTAATATTTATTGTAAGTAGTACAAAATGTTTGTAGCAAATAATTAAAATATGAAAAAATTTCGCCATGAATAAAAATAGTACATTTTTTGTGTGCCTTGGTCACAGTTAAAACTATAATGCAATACTTACTTAGTTTGAAAACAAAAAAAAACAGACTGCAAGATAATTCTAATATTGTCCTATTTTTACTTGTAGAAAATTAAATAAGAAGTACTTATCTACTCAAACCATGAAATCTTAACTAAATTTGTCATTTTGCGTAGTAACAAAAATATATAATTTTCTGTTTACAGCTCGGAGATCCAGTAGGCAAGGTGGTGATAGGCAAAATATTTCACGTTGTTGAAGATGACTTGTACATAGACTTTGGATGGAAGTTCCACTGTGTTTGCACCAGGCCTGAGAACCGTGGTGACGAATATGTCAGAGGAGCAAGAGTGAGAGTTCAAATCAATGATCTAGAACTTTCCTCACGGTTTCTAGGATCAAGCACAGATTTAACATTACTGGAAGCTGATTGTAAACTCCTCAGTCTAGTCTCAACACCGAACCGCTCTACGGTTAGTGCTACTTAGTTTGTTTTACTGTATTTCAAACAATAAATTTAATTTAGAACTAGTTACAAATGTTGTTTTATGAATTAACCTTTACTTGAGGGATATTATTTTTTAATACTATTTGACGATTCCAAAAATGGCGTGTAGTGATAGACTTAATGTAGTAGATCTGATTTTTATTATTTATATCCTGTTTATTCATTGGAAGATTTTGCTTTTGAAATATTAAAGGAGAAACTTGATTTATGTCTTCACACATGCTACTGATAATTCTACATAAATAGAAAAGCACTAGATGAAAGCTGCATAATTGATATGCAGATCTCGAAATATAATAGAATATCGATTTTCTTTTTTTCATGGTGAAAATTTTAAATAAAATACAATTGTAAGATTTCTTTTCAACAATTTAATTGACTTCACTGATGAATATTTTGGACAACATCAATAAGATAGGTAAAGAGTAACTTCTAAATGTAGTAACATTTATTTATTTTGTTTAACAACTATTTATTGTCTTTTAGAATATAGGTTATATTTGCGTAATATAGTTAATTTAACATTCCTTAGTATTAGGGCAATTAATTACCACATTTATTTTATGTGGAAATTCGAAGATACCCATAAAACTAATAAACGTGAGTGACATGAATAAATTGCATGCATACAGTTAAATCAGAATAAATGTTTAATAAAAATGGAATGTCAAAAAGTTCATAAATATTTCATTGAAAAATTTATTTAAAAAATAATTTTATAAAAAGGATTGTTTTAACGCTGGCTTATTGCAGAGGAATTCAATTAAATAGAAACAATTATTTTTGTACAAATATAGCAAAAGATATTGCATTACAAATTAAATACAACATAATATATTCATTATTAAAAATAAGTATAGAAAGCCGGGTAAGTAAGTATATTATTTTACGCAATATTTTATACTGCTATCTTACCAAGTGCTATCTGTACATAGGTACCACTTGAAATCCATCAATTCATTTTCTTAAACCTTTCTCTTTATTAATGTCTCAACACATCACAGTTCTTTGAGCTAATGGACGCCACAAATCACAAATATCCAAATCCATAATGCCTGTGTCTTGGCGGAATTGCAGCTTGGTGTAAATTTTTAAAGATCACATCTATTCAAAATCGATAAAAGTCTATACAATAATTTGACATTCAATACAATGTACTCCGATTACTGAATATGATTTGATTAGTATATTTATCAAATGCAACACTACAATTTGTCTTTAAACATAGACAATGAATAGATGTCTAAGCTGGTTATCCTTAGCCTACAAATTTTATTTATAAATAGACAATCCTAGTTCCGGAGGGCTTTTGAGATTCTGACCTACTGTACTTTATCACCATTCCTAGTGACTATTTCTTGTATACTAGGATCTTTAACAGCGTCATCAGCGTCTGGCTTTGCTTCGAGGATTTCATCGGCTGTGGAATTATTAGCTGCTTCGGCTGGTTTCTCTGGGTGGGACCGTTCCCATTCCTTAAGGTATTGTACTACGGCAGTGTGGCCAAATGTCTCCGCTTCGTTGAGTGGCCGGCTGCCCCATCGGTCGCGCGGATCGTGTGGCACCGCGCACTGAGCGAGGAGGAAGTCCACGCAAGCCAGGTGACCCTCCGCGGCAGCTAAGTGCAAAGCTGTGCGCCCGTCGTAGTCCGATAACGTCATGTCCATGCCGGAAAGATGATGCCTGTTATCGGAAAGAAACGTTAATTATTTCATAATATAAAGCTTGTTTCACAATGCCCGCTATTTGAATGCTGTAACGTTTCTGATTTAAAATAGTTTAATCGTATTTCAGGAGAAAAAGGTTGACTAGTTATAAGTTCAGTACGCAAAGGCTTTTATTATAGCAATCAAGTAATTTAGATAAATAATTATTCAAAAAATATATCTGTTTAACGTGTACTCGGACATTGTGAAACAGTTGTTCAGTGGTAAAAAATGAACCGAAGCAGTTATTTGAGAAGTTCGCCGATACCAGAACCACTACCCGCTACCTACGACCCGTTGAAAGCGTCAAGTTTAGCTTTTTGCATGAAGCGGCAGCTGTTTAAAAAAGCGATATAATAAATACTTATAATATGACGTGTCTTTATATTGTGAGATCAATTTGTCGAATATCAAGCAAACAGTGATTTTAGTGACTGATGACATTTTAGCATATTTTTAATCAGTGATCATCAAATCAATTTTTATACTTGTCATAAGCAAATTATTCTGTTGTTTTTTCTGGCACGGGATCTAGGGCTGAGTCGCTATTATTGTCGATAGTGCTGAACAAATAATAAAACAAACAACATTACTATCTGTAGTACTCTGACTCATATTAGTTGTATAGTATTTATGTTCTAAGTATCACCTTCTGAGAGCGCTAAGATCTCCGCTTGCCGCAGAGAAGAGAAGGTTCACGATATTGAGCCCAGTGGACTCGAACTTATATCGCCGGGGATCCTTTTTGTGACTGGCATAACGAATGTTGTCATATTTGTGGAAATTGAATCGCTTTATTAATTCCTGAAATATATAAGCAAATAGTATGATTAGTCACTTACTAGGCAACTTTTGATACTCCTTCATAAAAATAATAACCCCATTGTTACCCTTTCAGAGATAAAAAGTATCTAACCTTTTATAAAATTTAACTCACGATTTGGCCTCTGTGTGCCAAATGCGTTCAGCCCTTTATGCGTTCACAAACATGCAAACAAAGTTCTAAAGATTTTTACAAACTTTCAGATGTGTAATAAAAGAATAAATAAATATTATACCGGGAACGTACATCGCAAAACTGTAATCCCCTGCAGCTGTTTCCGAGTGGATCGAGTGGGGGTGACCACGTGCAAATACCCATCACATTAGGAACAACGATCAGCATAGCTCCCGAAACTCCTGATTTCGCGGGAAGTCCCACTTTGAAAGCGAACTGTCCTGAATAGTCGTACATCCCGCAGCTGTGCATGAGCGACAATACGTTGCGGACTGAATCAGGTCGGAGCACTTTCTCGTCTGTTATTGGACAGATGCCCCCATTCGCAAGTGTTGCTGCCATTATAGACATGATGTCGCAGTTGGCTTCCATGGAACAGCACTATTAATGATAAACCATTAATGTCATTAGTGTTAATTGTAAATTATAATAAAACATAAAATAAACAGAAACTTTCGAATACCTGGAAATAGAAATCCATACATTCGCGAAGATTAGTCTTCTCCGGGTAGCATTTGTGTTCACGCATGTAGAAACCGAGGGCATAATTGCGGTCGGCAGCCTCGCGTTCGGATAAAAATACTGCATTATTGAAACCTAAAACTTCATTGCCAGCAAGTCGGCTGAAGAATGACATGACGTAGTCAAACTTTTCAGCAAGTGTCATCTCGGGCTTGTCCAAGGTTTTAACAACGAACAAACTAAAATTGCGCCGGCATTTATCATAGGGTTGTGCGGTTTCACTAAAAAAATAAAATATAAATGCTACAAATTCTTAACAATAGGCTATAAATAGCAATATTATGTTAATTGTTACTTAAATTGCGAACCAAAGTCCAGTGTACGGCATAATAGTCATTTAAATGAGTTGTTTGGTTGCGGAGCTCGTTGAAAACAAATTAGTAACATATTTATACACACTATTGTAGTCCAAGATGAGTTCATTGAAGTTCCGTCCGCTGGGCTCGGTGCCAACATATTTGTGCACCACGTCGGGGCCCAGCGTCTCCAGAGCCATCGCATATGTTAACGGCTTGCTACAAGACTGCAGAGTGAAAGGCACCGTTACATCACCTGCAACCAACATTTGTTCAAATAATTGAACTTTTAATCACTAACCGATGTTTTTTGTACATACATACCAATGGAAAATCTTTGTCCATCTATGGTGCAAATGCTAACGCCCCAGTTCTCGTTGCTGGCTCTTGCTAGTTGTGGAATATAGCTGGCGACTTTGCCATCCGTGTTACTTTTGGCTGCCCAGTACATTTCTTCGATATCTTTGATAAAATCTTGAAAATCAGGAATGACGAACTGACTGCGAAAAGCCCTTGTGATGAGCACGATATTCGGTGCGATAACTTCTTTGAAAGTATTGCGGTCCAGTTTTAGAGTCTCTGGAGAACCTCCTTCGAAATTTGATTCTTTGTGCACTTTGTACAAGTTGTGCATGACATCTTTGACGCGCGAGTCATTCTTCCTAATTCCAGTGGTTCTCAGGGCCTGAAAAATTCAGTTTTTTTCTTATGTATTCATATCAACTGATCAATAATTACGAATGGAAGTCGCGTCACGAGACTTTCGTACCATGATACGAAAAGAGCGTGTCATGTCACGCTCTCGACATCGTATATTTATTTACTTGTCTTGCACGTGTTTATATGTTAAATTAAATTAGTACTCTCATGCAAATATTACTTTGTCAGGTCATATTTCTAAGTAGGAATGACGTTTCTGTATTTGCTTCATTTGTACTGAACAAACTATTCTCTATTGTCCAAATCAAGGTTGTACAAGAACTATAAATTTCGTTGAACCTCTGGAAAGTCGTGTCTTTTCTTATGTTACGGTGGGAACTTCATTTAGTGGTAAGGTGGACTTAGATAAATTTATTTTCGGTATAAACTTGTTTCATCACGTAGTTTATTAAAAACAAGGTCTTGCGGTCGTTTCGACAAATTAATTATAAAAAGATCGTATAAGAGTTCTGTTGATATGATGGAAGGGTCCCTTGTAATATATGAATAAACTTACGGCCAAAAACTTTCCCACAGGAAGAAGTCCGGTGTCTTCATTTTTGAACATATCGAACAAAACGTCATCAGCATTTTTGTGGGGCCCTCTCGTACCCTGTAGCAATTGATTTATTTACTTTAATTATAAGTAGATAATTTACATCTTACACTCAACAGCGAAAAACATGCAGGAGCTAATGAACGTAATCAATTGATTGGTAAATAACAAATTTACCATTTTAAATTTTAGCAATAATAAGAACATATAACAAAATACAACCGTCACGACTCTGAATCTAATAATACTCGTGTTTATTGACGTAACAGGCGGGTGTGTCTGTGACGTCAGCCGAAGAGCAAACAATTCAATTTGCTTCGGTTGTTGATCATCATGTGATGCTAATATTTTTAGCAAATGAAAGAATGCCAAGGAAAGTGTGTTCGTTTTGTTCTAAATAGTGCGTGTTTCAAAGCAGAAAAAAAAACACAAACCCACTTAAATACACATAGTTGTATTTTCACGAATATTACATACATCATCCCAAATTGATTTTAAAATATGGCATGACGTTGCCTTTATGATGGCACCAAAATTATATCGAAGAAATATTATACCTACTTAGTGAGAAATTGATGTATTTAATTACAATATATTCTGATAGACATACAATATACACCTACATATAAATAGTTGATAACGAGTAAGCCACTTCGTATTTTGGAAACTTACTTACTATTCATTTCATGATGAAATACCAAGTTCCTAACCTAACCTAACCTAGTTCGTTAATCAATAAAGCGCTGTCTACAAAACGTATCTCCAAATAAAAATTAAAAACTACATTCAATCCATGTCAAAAGGTAGGGAATGTTACTACGTGCCAACCTTAGTATAAACAATTCAAAGCTGCAACAATTTAGAAATTAATAATATAAACTCAAAATAAGGCATTCTAAGGTAAAATTTTGTAATCGCCAATTCCTAGCCATGCGTTGGCACTACACAGGCCAGATGTTGTCCTGTACTCACGATTTGGGATCGATGTTGTGCACGAACGAGTATTGTCTGCACCATGGAACGTGAACAAAAATAGCTGTACATAATATTTTACACAAAAATCTTATCAGTGACAATTCTCTTCACTCGAAATCACTACAAGATTGAGCGAGCTGATAGTTTGATTAGTCACTACTTCTATTGCATTACATTTTTATGAATTGACTAATACACATAATTATTCAATGTTACATGTTTAATTAATAAAATAGATAATGAAGGTAGTATTAGACGGTTCTGGATGTTTCTTCTGGAAATGTCAAAGATGATTGGTGTAAGTGCCGGCGAGCCGGCGAGCAGCGGTATGGCGCCGGTCAGACACTAATATAGATCAATAAATGTGTCGATAGGGGTTATTGAGAGCAATTTATTTTCAATAGACCTGTCAATATTGATGCATTAAATATTAAACAAGTACGTACCTCATATCGACGGACTGGACAGAATAGAAGTGCGGTGCTGAATTACGCCATTTCTGAAAGGAAAAATCCCAGTTAGTTTTTTACATCATATTATAAGTAATAACTGTAATATTCACATATAGTTTACATAACACAAAGCTGAAAGTAACCATATTACCTTATACGAACGATAGTGTATATAATATACCAAAAGAAGAAGAAAAACATTGAATAGACACTCACATCAGCTTGGTCTATAACATAGACGGGTCTCACTTGACTGTAGTGGCGAAAACAGAGGCATAATGATGGTTTCACTACGGGAGAAGCAAATCGGCGGAGTTGGCTAGCGTTCATGGCGAAGGGCTACTGCTCACCTACACGCCAAGTACTGACTTTTTGTAGGCGATGGGTGATGGCGAGTCGCGCACGCGCTGTGATGCACAGCTTTGAGGCGCAGACGTCAACTGACGGCCACACACACCTCTCCCGCTTATCATACTGTTTACTTTCAGTGTTTACATGAGTGTGACGATGCTCATGGGGAAACCTAAAATTTACTCGTCACGTTTTTCGATTATCGTGTTTATTTTTATCTTTATACTTTTACATTATACATGCATATTGATAGCTAATGGATATGTAAATGACTACGTATCAAATATCAATACCAGTACTTCATATTCATTTTGCAGTATTGTGCCTAATATCTACCTATTTTAAATGAATAACGTTTTTGAGGGCACACTTTTAAATATTCACTCAATAAAAAGTAAACTGGAGCATGAAACAATTGGCAACAAGCTAGGTACCTGTTAAATGATTTCTTTTATCAGTTAATCTACTTGACATATTTGAATGTCGCGTTTTGACAGTTTTTAGATAAAAACCGTAAGTGACATGAATTTATTATTTTTATCTTATGGAAATGTTATGCCATTGGTCTGGTCAGGGTTTTAATTTTGCTCAAAAGCTTACAAAAAGGTATTTAACCTCTAAAATCAATAAGTTACAAATGATTTGAGATTCTAGATTTATGCACAATATTTTTTTATTAGTTTGTTTTTATTTATTAGCTAGATTCCCGTCATAAACAAAATCCAATTCCTTATAATGTGACGGTTTAATAGGATGAATAATTAAACACGTAGATTATGTATAATTTTGTATAATTAAAGACTTACATACATAGATTGTAGTCGAACATAAAATTAAACAAAACTGTGTCGAGTTTGTACGAGTATTATATATGCACATTGCAATTACTTAAATAGAAAAGATACTAAATGTGCTAAAATTATAATTAATAATTTATAAACCGATAATTACAAAATTATTTTGTAGACTATTTCAAATAGAAAGTGAACTCTGGATCGTGTGATCCCGGGTTCGATTTCGCAGTGAGCATAATGTGTCTCCACAAAATGTTTTTTTAGAGTTGGGTTTTATGGCTAATTAGGTTTTCCATTACAAAAGTCCCTAAATCACTATAGCGATCCCAAGAGTCATCTATGTAGAAAATTGTATTAAAAAAATCAAATATTTCCTAGGGAAGCAAATTGCCAGAAAGGATAGTATTTTTTTATTTGATTCAGGTCATGGTCTATCTATATTATAAATTTCATCCAAATGCATTTAATGATTCTGCGCATATCTGTAGTAAACATCTAAACATTTTTATAAATATTCGCGTGTACACCATAAGTAAGAAGTAAGACGGTCTCTACTAAAAAAATATAGTCTCGAAATTTTCGTTATTAACACACGCATGTTACAGATACCATGCGGTTAGAACTATGTCCATGACTACTGGCAGTATTTATTAAAGTAGTTATAAATTATTATAATGAGTGGATGCAGCAGAAATGATTACCATCTATCTATAGATATTATAAGACAAAGTCCCCTTTCTGTCTACATGTTATCGATTTTCTCAAAATCTACTGAATAGATTTGTATTAAATTTGGTATGGAGTTAGTTTAAGACCCTGGGAAGGTTATAAGCCATTTTCTACTCCAGGAAAATATATAGCGGGACTTTTATCCCGGAAAACTCCTTCACGCGGGCGAAGCTGCGAGCAAAAGTTAAAATCATATAATATTTATAATTTATTATCCCTTATAAAGTGAAATTAATTTTGTAGTAGATAAATTATATATACGCCGCTACTTACCTTTTTCCACCGAATCACATATATTTAAAAAAAAAAAAGGAATTTTCAATTAAACTTATTTCGAGTTATGAAATATTTTTATTGCGAAAGATGCAAAAAAATGTAGGAAACTCTGCATATTTATTTTCTGTACCATGAGTATGTAACTATAAATAAGTGCCAAGATAGTAGTAGTACGCTGATAGAGACGCAGTTAGTAAAATTTACACATGTGATTACGATAAGCATGGATTCTCTACATTGCCAACCCATTGATAACGTTTTAATGAATGTAGGAAAATTTATATTATTTTTCTTTTACGTACTTAATTCATAAAATCACCACGTAAAGCAAAATTCCATTGTAAATAAAATATTCACCTCAAAACCATTGTCACATTCCATAACGAAATCTTCGTATCCACCACGAGATAGATTTCGCATAACAGTAAACTGGCTTTTATTTTGCGCTTGTGTATGTACGAAATATCGCGAAAACTGACCCGCCGAAAACTGCGAGAATCGTACCCTTGTTCCACACACGTTACACTGAGCCATACTCCTCCTGTCTATCGTTTATAAATATTACATCTGGGACTGCCAAAAGCTATTTGTCGGGAATATACTGTTCTATATTTAACGTTGCAAATACAGTGATCAGTGCCGCTACATTTTTGAAACGCTGAAGCATTATTTTTTGTTCCTTTTAACAAACTTGACGTAAACCGGGTTTATAGTTCTTAATACTAAATCCACTGTGAACGTTAGACCTTCTGGTTTTGTTACTGGAAGTAATTCATAGTGACGCAGTATTGACGAAAGCACGGATTTCATTTCCATAATAGCGAACTTTTGTCCTGAAAACGAAGTGTTAGAGAATAATAAAATATTATACACTAATAAATTGATAAAGCTTTAAAAGACTGCTCATCTTACCTATACAATTTCTAGGTCCCACGCTAAATGGTATATATGCAAACGGATGACGATTTGCACAGTTCTCGGGTAAAAAGCGATCGGGATCAAACACTAAGGGATCCTTGAATACGTCCTCTCTACGATGCAGGTCAAAAATTTGTATGTGACAATATGTTCCTTGGGGAATTTTATATCCACCTAAAATATATTAGTAGGTATTATTTATGTCGCCCTACCAACAATGCCTTACAGCAGAATTTAACTGATTAATAACAATATCTGCCCAATATTATATATTGCTCACTGATGGGCACGGGCTCCTCTACTATCCTGATAGGAGACCTGTCGCTGGCCTAGTGCGGGTTTGGTAATCGTTACATACTTACTTACACTTTAAATACTAACAGAAAATTTTCAGGTAGATACCTTTCCTCAAGATGTTTACCTTAACTGTTAAAGCGAACAATAATTCATCATCACTCATTTATGGGCAGGGCACCACCTTTTCGCCAAGTGTGTTCCGTCCCATGATGTGATAGAGAGCGACCCTATCGCCATATTGGGCACAAATTAAACAGGGGCTACGTGCACTGTTCAGAAAAACCCAAATACCACTTCGCCCGACCTGGGATTCGAACCCAGGACCTCAGAGCACTGTGGTACCGCGCATGCAGTATAACTACGCCACCGAGGCAGTCAATATTTCTTAATTAAAATTTCAATTATTGTTATGCAACACATTGTTTTCTATAGCACTCGCAGCACAGCTACTTGCTAGGTCAATTATCTGGGTTTAGGGACCATGACCTTATCGCCAGCAAAGTAAATTAGAACATAAATAATTTATTTATGAATAAATATATTATTCTTTATCAGTTATTATGACGGCAACTTTTATTTATCGTCAATAGTTATTGTATATTTCATTTCAAGAGAACTTAAAATTTAAATCAGCCTTTGATTCAAATACAACTAGCTTACATCATCATCATCATCTACCTAATTTAACTATATCTATACTGAGGTCCGAAAAATATATATTAGACCCCTATTTTCAGCGAGCTTATTTAGGGCTCAATATTATTTTTGCCGTCATGCTACAATCTAATATTTATAATGGCTGATGACCGAGTAATTGCGCCCGATAGGACCCGGGCGCCCTTCCTGATATATGGAGCCCTAGACTCCCCAAGATCTAAAGCCCTTCCTGATATCTGGCGCACTTGCTGAAATATGGCGCGCTCTTGAGATCTAACGTCCACTCTAAGATCTAGCGTCCCAAGCAATCACTAGGCTTGCCGAGAGGCAAGGAGACTTATGCCAGTAGTAATATCTCTTATCAGAGCTACTATGCCACAGTTGAGCTCTGGCCTCATCTTCTGATCAAACATATTATACTAGTAACATCGAGAATTTGACACCTGATTTCTATGTCCTTACTTAATATGACGTCTTCGCTTAATATACGACCAATGGCTGGAACAGGCGGATACAACCGCAGTGATTCTTTGATGCACCTCTCTAAATACCGCATCTTAGACAAATCATCTAAATCTGCTTGACGATTGGAATCGTCAAATATTTCGTCCAGTTCTGCCACTATTTTGTCCTAAAAATATATAGTATGTATTATTTGTAATCATTAAAATGTATATTGTTGTCTAAAATAATTGAGTAATTTATAAGGAAATAGCTGACCCGACAGAAGTTGTCCCGTCTTAACTATGAATTTGCAGCGCGCATTCTGTCAATCGCTGACAGTTTTTTCAAACAATTGACAGTTATATAAAATTAATATTTTCGTTAAGTTTTCTTAAATTTTCTAATTTTCCGCACAATTTTTTGGATTTTTTCTTTCATAAGAACCTTCTCCTAACAATAACAAACACAACAACAAAAAATAGTTAAATCGGTCCAGCCGTTCACGCGTGATGGTGTGACCAAGGGAAATAGGGATTCATTTTTATATATATAGATTTACGTAAATCATTTTAACTGTCATAGTAATCGTGAAAATGGAATGGATTAACATAGATTATGTGAATTACCTGTACATCTTTATGATTGGCGATCAGCATTAGACTGTACGTTATGCCGCATGCAGTCGTGTCATGGCCCTAAAAGATACAGGAATATACAAGAAGAAACAATAAAATTTCAATCATCATACCCACGCTTGTTTGACTTCTACATACGTTGCTTATGTACGATCTATGGATCTAACCATCCGAACTTTATATTCCCAGTCCATAGACTGGGAATATAAAGTTCGGATGGTTAGATCCTCATCGAGGTGTATTAACAACCATACACTTTTTTTGAGAGAGGGCTTTCCAAAAAAGCACCGCTCTTCACGTATCACACCGTTATTACATAATTCCGTCTTATTATTGATTGTAAACATGACTTTCCCACAGGAAAATGAATAATTGCCATTATAGGCAGACATCGATACAGGTAACATTATGTGCCGACTCACAGGTTACATCGTATGTGCATCCGATATCTGAATAATTACGTTACTAAATAGTACATAAAATTCATACCTCAAACATAAACGTATCAACTTCTTCTTGAATTCCAGTGTCGTCTATTAAACCTCCCTTTTGTGCTGTTATAAGGAGATCTAGCATTGCAACTTTTTTAGGTTTCGTATAAATGTTTTCATCGGTATTTTCGTTATTGTCGCCAATCACATTAATTCCATTCTTTTTAATGTATTCTTTTCTGTTATTGATGACTTTCTTAGTAAACTTATGGGCGGTGTCTAAATCCTTCTTAGGTTTTCCAAAGTTAACCAAGTTGTAAATAAGATCTGAATGAAGATATAGTCGACTTACTCTGTGAACGAATTGATTCGTGAGAGCGTGTACAGCTTCTTTATAAGATCTAGCGACTTCTTGTGTCTCTTCTGATAGCCGAGATCCCATCGCTGTTTCTGTTAAAACATAACATGAAACATAGGTAATATTATTCAGTGCCCAAAATTGGTTGACGGTCAGCAAGCAGCTGGTCATAACTCATAATA
Organism: Manduca sexta; assembly: GCF_014839805.1. NCBI lineage: Eukaryota > Metazoa > Arthropoda > Insecta > Lepidoptera > Sphingidae > Manduca > Manduca sexta. The sequence continues at coordinate 4,141,945 of NC_051124.1, forward strand.
CTAAGCCAAATCCATTCTGGCAGTCGCAACATACGTGAAAAACGTGTGGTGAATATATGGTTAAAATAAGTATTTAAACCAAGTATATCAACCGTCTAACACACGTAAAACACATTAAATATCCAACTAAATTTAGTAGATGTGACTTTCCGTTAAATGTCATAAACATTGCACACTTTTCATTTAAACACTTACTCCCTTATTCATAGAAGTTATTTATTTAAGCTCTATCTTTGCTGTAATAACGAGTCTGTTTCTCAGTGCTAACGGCATGACAGCCTTCGCAGTGCGTAGACATAGGGCCATTGTGATTGGCCAATATTGAGATACAAATTGAATCTAGTTGGCTGTCAGATAAACAAATCTGAACAAACAGCAAGCTGTCAGTTAAACAAAGCTGAGAAACAGACTTGTAATCACAGCAATGCTCAGTCCTTATATAAATAACGTCTATGAATAAGGGGGGTTAATTTTTACTAATGTATCCAAATTGATATTTCATCTGATGACTATTTTGAAATAAATAAAAATCATGAAGTAACCATTGTTATACTCATTCAGATAAATAAGTTTGGTGTTTCGCCACTTTTATTTTAATTTGCTTTCTAGGGCTTTAATTATTCGAAACTTGTGAAACAAGTCTCATAAGTTCTTATGAAAATATATAAATTATAACTGATAATTTACCACATATAGACTGCAGAGTATATTCTGTGATAATTGGAACAATGTCAACTGATTGTCCCAATGATTTGCCGACATTTTGCACCAAGCGGTGGCTGTTGTCCTCCAGTATCCTACAAAACTGACGTAAAATGTTGAAATGGAACGTTGACGTGAGTAATTTTCTGCGGGATTGCCATTTCGAACCTAATAAAATTAGATTCACTTAATATTGATATTATAATTAAACACGAATTAAGAACATCTTTCTTTTTTGTGTCTTGTAATGAATTGAAATAAGCAATAGCTCGTTATACAGAAATGTACCTTTACTTAAAAGTAATCCGTCACTCAACCAGCTCCTTAAAAACCCATATAATGGACTTTTTGCATTGTGTTTTGTGTTTGAAATAACAACCTGTGAATAATATAAAAAACAACATTTATAGTAAAAAAACAATTGTTACGTATATTGAACTAGATTTACTTCAAACGTTATGAATATGTCATATAAAATATGACTTGATCCTTCCGAAAATGCAAACATTATCTTACTTTACATCATCTATTTAGTTCTGTGTAGGTATTAGATCTTTTGCGTTTAATTCATCAACAATAAAAAACATATATGTTAATTACTTGTTATGTAAAGTAATATTTTACATAAAATATCAAGAAGACGTTATTAAGAACTAGCTACGGACGTTAACCTACCATCACCATGAGTATACCCAGCTTTAACCCAGGAGGAAACAAATCGGACATATCTCATATTCAGATAGTCTTAATAATTAAAACAAGAATAAATACATCAATATCAAGGCATCTGAAAGACTATCCCGCCCTCGCACCAGCCTCTACAAATTCCGCAAGCAAGGATCGACAGAACCACGCGTTTGTAACACTTAGCGGTGAAGATCGACTAGAGTCTGGAAGTACTAAACTGTCTTTTGGCCGCAACGAAATTAATTAAAAAGAAGATACCATGGAGTTCGACATATTAACAGTGTCAAAAAAGTAAAAGAGCATGAAACTAGACTTCTTAAAGAAATGGAAAACCATAGCAAAGGGCGTATTAAAAAGGGAAGGCATTTCTCCAGCATCATCATCATCTCAGCCACAGGAAGTCCACTGCTGAACATAGGCCTCCCCCAAGGATCTTCACGTCGATCTGTTGGAAGCGGCCTGCATCCAGCGACTTCCTGCGACCTTAGCCAAGTCGTCCGTCCACCTTGTAGGCTGGCATTTCTCCAGCAGTAGTACATTATTATTAATAAAGGCTGTAAAAAATACCTACCTCGACATCATCTGGATGGTAAACATTCACAGCTGCTATAGGAAAAGACCAGAAGCCGTTTATGGATTTCCATATTTTAGAATAATCTCTCATTTGTTGAAACAATCCCACTAAAATTAAGGAATATTTTTCATAACAAAAATAATAATAAATATTACTAACAAATAAACAAAAATATTTACCTGGAGTCGTTGATACGTCAAAAGCATTGCCTACTATAAACCAACCCCTTAGGTCCCGGGACATTTTTATTAAACGCGCCCTTTTATTGTAATTCAACAAAATGTGAATAAAACACAATAACAACGCTACTGCTGCCAAAACCCACAACATGTTTAACTACCAACTTAATTTCAATCTTTATGTCCGTAAATTTAAAACTTTATCATATATGAAAAAAATAAGTGTCTAATTATTTGTTACAACGAAGAATACACACTTTGAGCATATTCCGGATAGTGACAAACTAAATAAATAATAAACGAGGCCTCACAATAAAAGATAATATTTAGTTCGTGTTTTTTTTTATCACACACGGCTTAATTTAACCTATCTATTATTTTGAAGTTGTTTTATCAGAAACGTTTGCAACATTCAAACGCGCTTATAACACAACTAGTTAATATCAGGTTAGATTCATAATTTATACTATTAAACACGAGACGGAAGTATGAGTCGTAGCATACGAGCTAAAACCTGTATAGCAAGAATAATTTTGACTGTCTAGTATAGGTAACATTGGATATACCTATAATCATCTTTTTTTATCTACATTTAAAATTCCCCAATTTTGTCACAAGTATGTGAATCCTGGCTAGAAAAATTATTGGATATTTGCATTTAGTCATCTATATATATAAAAATGAATTGCTGTTCGTTAGTCTCGCTAAAACTCGAGAACGGCTGAACGGATTTATCTTATCTTGGTCTTGAATTATTCGTGGAGGTCTAGGGAAGGTTTAAAAAGGTGAGAAAAAATTCGAATAATTGCCGGGAAAATCCTCAAAACAGCATTTTTCTATTTCCCATACAAACGTTTTCTAACTAATACGTAGAGTCAATTGGAGCTTTATTGCTATTGTATAAAGTTCACTGTTGTCTAAGCAATGTAGGTGTGTTCCTAACATCAAAGCAGTGTGCGTTGGAGCACAGAATATAATAATGTAAAGTCGCGTTTTGAAACTCAACAAAAGTGATATCGCGGACCCGACTAAATTGAACAGTCACAAAATTTAATATATCGTTAGTTATTTGGTTGGCTTCACGATATTATTTCTTTTGTTTTACTTTAAAATACATGTTTTCGTTATGGACAATTTTTGAGCTACTTTTGCATATCTATACTTATAATAAATCTGTAGAGAGGTCAATTCTGTACATGAAATATATTTCCAAAATAACTGGGGGTGATTAGGGATCGATACTGATGCCAAAAATGCAATTAGTAAAATTTTTGTCTGTCTGTCTGTATAACCGTTATAGAAACAAAAACTACTCGACGGATTTTAACTTAACTTGGTACAATTATTTTCATACTCCTGAGCTGGTTATAGTATACTTTTCATCACGCTACAATTAATAGGAGCATAGCAGTGATGGAAAATGTTGGGAAAACGGGAGAAGTTACTCCATTTTTAAGCTTCCGTCATTTCGTGTGCAACCTTAATGGTTAAAAGTTCCTTCGATTTCACCAGGATCCCATCATCAGACCCTGACCGGACAATCGGACCACCTGCATACCACCATAAATTAAAAACATCCCGACAAATTGAGCACCTTCTCCATTTTTGAAACCCGAAATCCACGCGGGCGAAGCTGCGGGCGGAAGCTAGTATATTTATATTTATTTTTAGAGAACACGGCCGATTATCCTCTAAATACGTCAATGTCAAGTAAGTGAAATGGTCAGGGAACAAACATAATTGCCGTTTGGTGGTCACTGAGTTTGCTCTGGAAGAATCCTACTTTTTATTTTATTTTTCTTCTTATTAATATTATAAATACGAACGTTTGTGAAAATGTTTTGATGTTTGTGAGAAGTAACCTCAAAAATAGGTGAACGGATTTGGAAGAAATTTGGCATACACATAAATAATGTCCTAGCATATGGATTGACATATAGCCGTTTATCTAAATAGATAGATGGCACTCTGTTTCAGCAATACCTGATTATAGATATACATTAGTTGGCGAACTTAAAACATTTTTTGAATCTTTAGCTTAATCTAATTTATAAAACGTTTCTATAACTATGTTTTCGTCCTATAGTTATATGACTATCATCAATTTTTATTGGCAACGGAATAAAAATCTGCAAAATCGTCCCACAGGCGTCACATACTAGTAGGTCTGTAGTCAAATAGTGGAAAGCTATCCTAATCATATTATGATCCATTCCTTAAAATAATTTTAAAACAGCCTACATTTTTAGGCCGTTATCGACTACATTAGCGTGTTAGAATCGGTGCCAATTATATGACTGCATTCGCGGTAGCTTAAGCGGAACCATACAAAAAATGTAAAAAAATCTGAATAGTTATATTGTGTTTGTTTTAGTTCACACGCGCAAAGTCTTAAAATTAATGATATGTTATTTATTTGTCTCGCACTATAGCCGAGTCTATATTTTGAGGTTCACGTTTTGTAAATGAATGACGTGGATTCCTTTTAGGGAAATGCGTAAAACTGTGAAATTGACTTTATTCAGTGCGGCTTAGAGCTCAGAACCTAGAGCGGAAGGTCAATCACAGAACCAGTGCGAATTGTGTCTTTCTTAATTATTTTTCTTTATATGCTTAGCCTTATAATAGGATAGTAACTATCATTTAATTTGATAATTATTCCATCTTTAATATTTATATGCAAATGATATGCTGTATAAACCAAATTAATATTGGTGGAGAAAAGTTAGCAATTCCAATTACTCTCGACATTGAGATAACCGAAATTAGGCGCTTGGTTAGATATAATTATTACAAAGTGCATCATACATTTAGTACTAGTGTACTTAATGCCTGAAGTAGTCATGATAGCAAACCAACTAGACGGTAAAACTATTCAAGTAACATAGGCGTGTGAAATTGAAGATAAAAGGGATTTAGAGAGGATTTCGCCGCATAGTGTCAACCAAACGGTTCAAAATTGTAATTACAGAAATCTATAATATTATTAATGAAGAAACCACTTTTAAAGGATTTAAAGAAAAAAATTTCGATACCTCGAAATAGGTTATCAACAATAATAAATTCAACTTTATACTGTTTAATATTTTATCATCAGGCATTATGAGGATTTAAGTAGGAATTAGTAACATTATATAATCTTTATAGTACTTATGTTATTTATTTTTTTCTTTCTTAACAAACTTAACATAAACAGGGTTTGTTGTTCTTAATACTAAATCTGCTGTGAATTTTAAATCTTCTGGTTTTGTTACGGGAAGCAACTCATAATGGCGCAGTAATGATGAGATCGCAGACTTCATCTCCAAAATGGCGAATTTTTGTCCTGTAATACAATAATTTATTAAAAAGATAACTTTAAAAGAATAACATTCAAAATTCTAGAAAAGTTAAAAAAATGTCCGAACCTATGCAGTTCCTTGGTCCAGCACTAAAAGGTATGTAAGCGTAAGGATGTCGGTCTGAACAGTTTTCAGGTAAGAATCGGTCAGGATCAAACACCAAAGGATCCTTATATAGGTCACCTCGACGGTGTAAGTCGAAACATTGAATGTGACAATATGTTCCCTCAGGTACCCCGTATCCACCTAAAATATTGTTGCATTTAATAATATTATAAATTGTTATTATTGTTGTTTTTGTTATATTTATTGCAAGTTAGGAGTTTGTGGCCTGAAACCTAATAAATAAATCTACCAAAATGGCAACTATAAAATAGCCACTAATGTTTTGGAATATTTAAATTAGTAATATTTTATTGATCACAATAAGTATTCACGATTTTAAACAGCTTAGGTACTTGGCATTTTGTAAGTATGTTAATTTATGCCTTTTAAATATTACAATAATTGCTATCCTTTTCTAAGTTTGGAATGTTTATACGTCTCCCGAGTAATTCTAACAGGCTACCAATAAGGGTTGAAAGGTAAACCTTGGTGCATATTTTTATACGTACTTAATGTGACGTCTTCGCTTAATAAACGACCAATGGCTGGAACAGGCGGATACAACCGCAGCGACTCTTTGATGCATCTCTCCAAATACCGCATCTTAGACAAATCATCTAAATCTGCTTGACGTTCAGAATCGCCGAATATTTCATCAATTTCAGCGATTACTGTGTGCTAAAAAATATTATTATATGAATTTACGTAACAGAAATAGTTCAGTTTCAGTGATTTTGTATGTCTATTTACCTGGATAGATCTATGATTTGCAAGTAGCATCAAAGTGTAAGTCAAGGCAAGTGCAATAGTATCATGTCCCTGTAAAAAAAAAACATAGACTTTAATCTTATCCCTTGAAATGACAGAACCAATATCCTTATGGTTAGAACAACCAACAACTTAGTCCACCTTGTGATCATGAAAGCTGCAGTCTTCGGACTTGGGAGTAAAATAAAAAACAAAAAACCGCGATTAAATCCGAAAATTAGTTTTATTTCTATAGTAAGCTCATTTTTCTTTTACAAGCAACAGGAAGCAAGCCAACACAAATATTTTTTTATGATGAGCCCTTAAAATCGTTTTTAATGACTAATCTCATAAATACTATGGTGATCCAATCCAAAAAGGAATACCGGACGTTACTGAATTCAGAGCGTATATATATTGAGGCTACCACTGCATTAAGTGGAGTATTGTATGTATTACTGTACTGTAATGGGTATTTGTGCTATGCGCCTCATTTTAGAACAAAGCAGCTTACATAATACATTGCATAAATTGTTTTAGATATACACTGCACCACAAAGGCAATATCCGCCAATAACTGGTCTCATTTATTGGATCATAAATGCCCAATTAACGCTGTCTGTAAGTTACAATAAAATAGCAAAAAATATAACCAATGGCCATACCTCAAACATAAACGTGTCCACTTCCTCTTGGATTCCGATGTCGTCAATAAATCCCTCTTTTTGTGCTGTTATAAGAAGATCTAACATTGCAATCTTTTTGTTTTTCTTGTAAACATTATTATCGTCAATATCACTAACCCCAAACATATTAATACCGTATTTTTCAACATATTCTTTTCTGTCTTTGATGACTTTTGTAGTAAAATTGTGAACAACGTCCAAATCTTTTTTACTTTTCCGAACGTAATTAAATTATAAATGAAATCTGAATGCAAATAAATTCGAGTAATTCTGTATACAAATTGTCTTCCGAGTGCGCAGATAGATTGTTTGTATGACTTCTGCGATTCTTTACTTTCTTCACCCAGGCGAGAACCCATTGCGGTTTCTGCAAATTTTTCAAAATCGTGCTATGAATATGTTACTAAAAATGTAATAACAATATTTCATATAAAATATTTTACCACAAATGGAATACAGAGTATACTCTGAAATAGTAGGTATAATATTGACAGGT
>NC_051124.1:4149961-4200032 GCF_014839805.1 Manduca sexta
TTGGTACCAATAGATATTTACTTGGTAACATATATGACAGCTGCAGCTAATTGTTGGCAGCTTCCTTTTCTTAATTCATGAAAAATCAAATTAACTTTTAAATATGCTTATTAGTACCCATATGCAGGTTTGGGTTTCCTTTCAGCCTGGCCACTGTAACTAACTATGCATGTTGAAGGTAATATAACTTTAATATAATATAACACTACAAACATGTTTTTCTGTCCTTAATTAGTTGTCACACATTTTCCCCTTTTTAGTAATAGGCAGACGTGTAACACCTCAGCACCATAATTGTGTGGCGTGTGCAATACAACTAAGCCATTGGAAGGGACTAATTCTTACTAAAACAAAAAGTGAAAAATAAAAACTTTAAAATTGCATCCCCTTTCAAAAACCAAAACAATTGAAATTACTTGTATACTGGTTAATAATTTGGGAATTGGTAACTAATTCAAATTGCCAGGTAAGCTAAATAAACAAATAGACAAACAATTATGCTATAACCTATGTTAAAATCTACCTATGTTAAATGAAATTCAAAAGAATAAATTTAATCAGACCACAAGGTATAGAATAATAACTGATCAAACATGAAAAACAAAGCAACAAACAGACCTTCCTCCTTTGGAAACAATTTAAATTAAATATATATATTATGTATGTGCATCTGTTAATAATGTTGTGAATAATGAAAAAAATAGAATAACATTTACTCTAATAAAAGGGATCCAAATCAATTTTAAGATTATAAATAGAAAGCGAATAAATCCTATGAATGCCATTATAAAAGAATTGTATATAACTACAACCATTGGGCACTTTCACCCAGCAAAATACTAACATAAGACATTTTTTTAATTCTCTATATAAATTTTTGAGCAGTAGTCCATTATTACTACATTCATTATTGCAGAGTGAGCTGTCTATGATTTCAGAAACATTTTAGATTTAATATTATTATGCATAGTAATACGAAAGTTGGGTTAAACTGTATGCTATTATATGTATAATTATTATAAGTATAGATAACAAACTTTGAAGTGGCACATAAAAATACTTACGTACGAAGCGGTAATTATTTAGTTGAGTGAAATTGTGCCACTAAGGAATGAGGATACTTGTATCTATGGCGTTACATTTCGACACTTGTAACAAGTGACGAAAATATATACATTTCAGTATTAATGTGTCCTGAAACCTTGCCTGAAACAATTGTGACGTAAGCAAGAGAAATCAAACATTTCAGTATCCAATTAAACGCTTTCACTGTTCGCTACATAACATTTATAATTTAATCATTGTATTTATATCCTCCTTGAGATTATAAATATTCGCAAATAGAGACTAAGCAATAGTCCAATTGTATTCTAGTATTTTACTTACCTAAAATTTTATATTTTTATAATAGCAGGCACCAATCCTTTAAAAAACGTACAACAAATCTGAATAACTAGACAGCCAGCAATAATTGCAGGGGTATGTCACTCTCAAACAGTCACTCTATTTGTTTTTGGTCTAACCTCAAATTAATTTTGTTGTAAGATACTTTCAGTTAGATGACACTGGAGAATAAGTTTTCAAAACACTAATCATGCCTTTTATCCCTATTTATAAAATAATTATGTACGTAATTAAATTAGATAAGTAAAAACATAAAACAAATGTCAGAGGCTATTTTAATTAATTAAAAAAATATGCATTACTGAAAATTCCGAACGAAATACGATAAAAATTGACTGACACAATGACAGAGATTGTGGCAAGTCGTCTGACACAATTTCAAACGAGTTGCCACAATATCTGATGATTGTTATTAAATGGTAAAATATTAAAGTTCTCCTTTTGTTGTAACATGACAACTGAAGCTTAATTTAATTTTTCCATTTTATTAATACAATTATAAACAAAACAACGCATACTTTTAAATTTTATTCTAGTTTCCAATAAATTACATATCTATTTTCTCATAAGCATGTTAAAATGTTTATTGCATTAAGTGACAACATCGCCTTGTTTCCGTAATTTGAATTCCGGTTGCAAATTTTCAATTTCTAATTTGAGTTTGTGTGTGATAAATGCGATTACGATTTCCGAAATAATAAAGAACTTTGCTTATTCAAACGGACCAACGATACCTTCTTACTAATTCGACCCTGGCTTTGTTATTTGTTTAATTTGTTTTGCACGCGATAAGGAATTGATAAAATATTTGGACAATATGTCTCATGGATATCCAAAATGTTATTTTGGTTGTGTGGTTGATGGTAAATGACATTAATATTTTTCATAAAAAATATCGGTAGTACTCATTAAAATCGTACATAATATCTACTTATTCACCGCGATGGCGAAATCTGCTAATTTAAATCATGTCTTTTTTAAAATACACGTAGAAATAAAAACGCAATACATTCAGTATTCGCATTAAAATTATGCGATATTCATTTATATTTAAACTATGAAAATACGATTGCCATTATTACGTCTTCATGGTTTTATATACCTATTTTGGTTTAACTATTGAATAAATAAATTTCAGAGCTGTATGACTAATGGACTCATTTCTTATTGTGGTAAAATACAGGGCATCATTTATTATATTTTAATAAATTATTGTATTATTTTTCAGGACCATTGCATTATTTCCCTAAGGCAACTAGTTATAGGTGGAAATCTTGGCAAGAGGAAAGGTTTCAAGTGTGGATAAAAGTTCTCGATAAAAAGACTCTCGACAGAGGAGAAGAATATATAAAACTTTGCGGTTGTGCCATAAGGCACTTTGAGAGCTGTTATAAATTGTGTAACGGTGCTTTATGTAGAACTGCAATTCCAACTTTGAATCTAGGTAAGATGTTTTCCACATGACGCGCCAAGAAATTTACAGGTTGATCTGATTCAGATAGATATATTCAGATATATATCTACTTAAGTGTTTAGGCTAGATGTTGTACCCTTAGATGTATCACACTGATGTATCAAATGCACAATGAATTCGACGTAAATTCGCAGCAGATGTGCAGCGAACAAGCCGCGAGTGCACAGCGATCACGCAGCGGCTCACAGTTGGCTACGCATTATGGAATGTTAGTAATAGAGAGAATTCAGATGAGGAAACATTTCTGTTAGCTTTGTTAATTGGAAAAAGGATCTAAAAAAATAATATTGCCGCGGTTGCATGCCGCTGTATTAAAAAAAGTACGTAAGTTGGAACTACAAGACATGATGACAAGATGGGTGACAGCACAACAGCAACCTGAGTGGTTACTTATATAATTATATTTGTCGTACTCTTACTGATATAGAAATGCGAATGTTTATGAAAATGTGTTGTGTATGTTTGTCAGAAGTAAACGGTTAAACGAATTTGGCACACGGACAGAGTTGGATTAATATAAGATAGGCTAGGTACTTTTTATCACCTGGATAATATTTTAATTTTGAATCTGATTATAAATAAATAGTGCTATGCATCAATATGTTTTTTAGGCATTTTTCTAGCGCGAAGGGCTTTTAAGGTGCGTGACACTACGAGCAAAACTTTTCTAAAGATCTCGACTTTTACTTTTCTGCCCGTTCATGTCTCTCATATCGAATTATGTTACAGAACATTATACACCGGATATTCATAAAACCATGGATGTAATGGCCGAAACAAGTACATATGTCACCGGTAATGCTATATACACATCGTACTTAAAGTTCTGAAAATGTTTACTTACATACTTTTTACTTGCTTGAACAATAATATTCTTTAATGTTTTATTTTTCAGATATTACTAAAGTATTTTCGGACCATAACTACTGCCTTACAAGTAGGCCCCGAAAACACGCGGTATACAATACTCAAATTGGTTTATTCCAAAAAATATAAAAATTACGTAGTGAAATATGTCGTCTCCGTAAAAGAGGTGAAGTATTTAACAGCGCTTACAGAGCGCTGAAAAGTTGTCTGATAATATAGCCTTTCAAAGAATAACTAAAAACATGACAAAACCAGCACAGTTGTTTGCTCACATGCAGCTACAGACGAAAAAGAAAGCGAAGGGAAGACGATTTTCGCTAGAGGAAAAAATTTTGTCATTGTCTTTATTCAAAAAAAGTCCTAAGTGTTACAAACTTTTATGCAAGTATTTTACTCTACCATCATCCAAGTGCGATGAAACGAGTACTAAGCTAAATTAAATAATTCCAGGAATAAATCCTATAATTTTTAAAGGTTGAAAATGACACTGTTGGAAAAGGATAATAAAAATCGTTTTTGCACTGTTCTTTTCGACGAAATGTCAATCACTCCCCATTTGTCATATGATCCATACAAAGATGAAATACAAGGGTTTGCTTCAAATAAAAATGCTCTTTTTCTAACCACGCTTTGGTTTTATGATAAAAGGCATAAAAAATTTTAAGCAGCCAATAGCATATTATTTTACAAATGGACTTAATAAGATAGAATTAAAAATACTAATACGAACTGTCTTGGAACATGCTATTGATGCTGGACTCAACGTAATTAGCACAACATGCGACCAGGCACCCGTTAATGTCGGTGCCATAACAGAGTTGGTTAATGAAACGAAAGCTATATATTTACGGAAAGGAAAAGTGATTGGTATCATGACATAATACGCATTAAAGGACAAATAATAACCCGTTATATGATGTTCCCCATTTAATAAAAGGCCTTCGTAATAATCTACTTACTAAGGACCTTATCTATACAACAAATAATAAAGTAAAAATTATAATATGGGATTATTATCAAATGGTGTTCAGGGCAGATAAATCGTACGGAGAATTGTTATTACATAAACTAAACGAAGAGCATGTGAATCCTGAGAAAATCAACAAAATGCGGGTAAAGTTGGCAACACAAGTTTTTAGTCATACAATGGCTGTTGCGGCTGAACATTTAACGGCAAGAGGCGATCTTCCAGCAGAATGTCGTCAGTTAGTAGATTTCACACTTTTACTTGACAATTTATTTGATTCATTGAACGGCAAAAGTATGTTCATCCCAAATGGTAAAATTTATAAAGGACCTATAAAAATAAATTCACCTCACCATGAATTGTGGCGAAAAGCCAAAGAGATATTAAAAACTGTAAAATTTATTCATAAAAATAAACAGGGCAACAAAATTCGTGTAACAGCAATAACTGTTCCTTCTGTGACAAATTTAATTAAAACTATAGAAGGAATGGAATATATTTGGCAACGGTTATCGGGTAAATATGGTTTCCACGAAATGTTGACGAAAAATTTCAACCAAGACCCGCTGGAGAATTTCTTCGGAAATATAAGGAGTTACGGGTCAAGAAATATTGCACCAAATACAACGGATTTTGAAGGTGCTTTTAAAGCATTATTAATAAATAATTATAATGTTCCTCATTCCAAGAATGCGAATTGTGCCGAGGATTCAAATGTTTGCCTGACGTTAGATTTTTATTTAAAAGAAAAAGTTAATGATACTGTGGTACCTGAGGACAATGTTATTCACTTTAACACTGATATACTTAGTTTTGATGAGCCTCAAAATAATGACGCTGGTCAAAGTAACTACGTCTGTGGATGGGTTTTGAAAAAAACTCTGACAAATGTAATTAAGGGTTGTCAAATCTGTAAGAAAACTTTACTAGAGCAAGAATTAAATAAAAATAATTCATATATTAGAGCCAAGGAATATAAAAATAAAAAATGGTTGTGTTATCCTAGTCCAGAAATTGAAATCTTCTTCAAAGAAATCCAAAATATTGCTACAAAACTTTAAAACAGACGTACCTAAAAGAGGTATAAAAAAGCAAATGACACAATTCGTAAATTTGTTAGTTCCTCGTCCAGTTTTGTGTCAATCTCATAGCGATAAATTTTATGATTATTTTATAAATGTAACATTCAATGTCATTTTACATACTTGGTGTAGATCTATTAACAGAATTTTAGATGGCAAAATAATTAATTATAATGGTGACGATCTAACAAAATTGCTGCAGCACAATATTATTTAAAATATAAAAATTATAAAACCAAAAAATAGATTTGAATCGGTATACCTACGCGCTGGAGTGAAAATATTGTCTATACTACCGTCGCATTCGCCATCAGTACCGTTGTCAACGTACTTTTTCATCATTGTAATTATTTTAATGAGCCACCAGATAGTTTTTATTATGACCGGGGCCGCACGGCCTCACGCGACAGTGGGAAAAATTGTTTAATTAACAAACCTTTTCAATCTGTTCACCCCGTTATTTTAATTAAGTAGGCGTGTCGATTTTTGACCGATTAATTGAAGAATCGATTTTTTGGCCTAAAATATCGATTTAAAAACGATTTATAGTTTTAAATCGATATTTCACGATTGAAAATCAAGATTTGACGTTATTTATTTTGATAAAAACTATAAAACGATTTATTAGATTTCTATTAATAATTTTATAAAATGTATGGCCTCTTGTATGTCCTACTCGACATAAATACAGTTCCAACTTCAAGTCAATGTAGCTATATTTTGGATGTCTTTGTTTTCTTTTAAAGCTATGCATGTGGTGTAAGTATATTCAATAGTCTGTCTAGGATAGTACAACCATTTAGATATGAAAATAAGTTTAAGGAAACTCCACGCATGTGAAGTAAACGCAGGTGGGTGCGATCTCGTGCAAAAGATCCCCGTTTTCTCCTCTCCCAATCTTTAGGGTGTTTAACTCTAGTAGACCGGCATGATTGTAGCTAAAGTCATTAGATAGTCATCTGTTACCATTCGATACTTTATCTGGACAGTCTAATAATTAAAAAAAAATCCAAATCGGTCCATAAATGAGCGAGTTCTGAGGTAACAAAAATATAAAAATAATAATACACGTTGAATTGATAACTTCCTCCTTTTATTGAATTCGGTTGAAAAATAGTATTTTTGAAAATAACCTAGCCTTAATTTTCAGCCACATATAGGGGAAGGGGTGTAGCGATTTCTATTTATTGTAAATGAGTACTCAATAATTAGGCTGGCCAGCCGGTTCAGTATCGCGCCCTTTTTGTTTCTTCTTTTTTTTCGCACGACTGACCACGTCACCTTGCTCATTATACATAATATATTACGAACACCTCTGCCACACTCAGCTGGGAGTGCGTTGAGTGAAGAGTTTCCAGTAACTTTAAGGTCTAATATAATGTTTTGTTTTTTTTTTAATTACACAAAAATTACATTTGTTTCTGTTTTAAAAAATCTAAAAACAACATAGTTAATTAGATCAGATTCTATGTCATTTGACTGATTGAAGCAATTTATACTATATATAATAACATAACAAGTACCTACTAAACTGGAGGTGATCACATAATCCTCAGCGCAATTTGATAATTCTGTAAGAAGAAAATATTATTAATTATTTATTCAATAAAGCTTGAAGACTTTAAATACTTGAGTAGGTTGCTTATTTCTTCCTGTGCTCTAAGTCTCTACGCAGGTATTGGTTTTAATTTCATGACAATTCGCTCATTTATCTATTTATTCAATGACCCTTACCAAATATATGATATATCTTCGTTTTTAATTAAATTTGGACTTGGATTTTGTTCACGTATTGTTTATTAATTTATTTACAGATGAATTTTTATCTTACACGTTCATATTTAAATAGTAAAGGGTGCTGCCCTTAAAAATAGACCATGTAGATATATGTATCTACAATTAATATGATTAGCAGTCTCATAAGATTGATTTCTTGTGACTATAGTGTTTACGGTCCCTTACTAAAAGATCCTTTAAAATTACCATAGGGAAAACGGCTTTGATTTAAGTTTAAAATAGATAAAGTATCAAGTCCAAGTGTTATTCTTTTACTGACGTATCCTTCATGGAAGACAGCTTCAGCGTAAAATTGTCCTTACAACATCATTGATATGATCATCTGGTTGTGTTTCCATTCTTATCTGCTTTTAGTTATACAAGTGTCAAATTAACGAAGGACCAGCTATACCAGGTTTATAGAGGATCAATTTGCATATACGGGATGTCCAAGAAAATAGTGTCAAGCGGAAGTCCAGAGATAGAGCACCCCTTGGGGTATTCGAATCACTCCCATGTATGTTCCGCGATTTTCCATAGATTTCGATTTATTAATATTTTTCTGAATTTTCAATTTGAATGATTAAATGTGTTCTTTTTAAAAAAGTAGAAGACTTATTCGAGATTTTTTTGTTCTAACTAAATTTTCATTAGTTGTACTGTTTTGCTAAAAGTAATCAGCTTCGTAACTTTAATGAAAATTATGAAAATATTGGTGTAAAGTAAAAAACTTACGTTCTATGAATTAAGACTTAAATTTTCTTCTTTGAATTAAAAATCTAAACAGATGACTTTGTGGTTCTAAGGTAGGCTAAAAACTTCTCTAGATTCTCAACTTACATATTAATTAAAAAAAACACAGTCCTTCATTGGGCTATTTTGGCTAAAATCAGCGTTAAAAAAACAGCGAGGTAGAAAATTGTTTAAATTGGTCATCAGATTACAATTATTTTTTATGACGTCTCATCATTCCTAAGGTTAATTAGTTTGTTAACTAACCAAAAATGTCTTTTTTTTTCGCGGAGAAAGTGCCTTATTACTACCGCCCAACTTTCGTGGGGGGCGACTGAGCGGTTATGCTGGGGTAATCGTGCCTTACGGCTCGGCGTTGAGCCGCCTGGATTTGATGTTGACCTTCGGGCGACCGCCGGGCCGAGTCCCTAACCTTATATACAACTTAACCTATGTACGGCCTACCAGCTAAAACTCTGTGGTGGTGAGCCACTGAAGCACTCCCTCAGCCTCGCGGCGAGGGCGTCGGCCCTCTCCTCTGAGTTGGCCCTGGGCACCTCGTACATAGGGGCGCCCGTGGCCGCGAACTTTGGCCTCAGTTTAGAGATATCTAGGCCGGTAAGGTCCACTCTGGCCTGGGCGTCCGTCAGGACCTGTTTGTAAGATAGGCCCTTGGCCACCGCCGCTGGCGTCAAAGATATAATAACTGCCGCGGAGCGTGATGGTCTCAGTTTCGGTTCAGCCCGGCGCGCCGGTTGTCTCGGCTGTGTGTTTGCCGTTGGCTCTGAGGCGGGCTTCGTCTTTTTACTCCTTCTACTGGCCACCACTACCAACGGCGTGTTCAGCGACGCAGGAGCCGGCGGCAATGGACGGGGCTCCGAGGTTTGTTGTTCTGGAGGAGGCTGTCCCTTCTTCTTGGTCTTCGGTTGTTTCTGATTCCGCGCAACTTTCTCCTGTGGTGCCGTTCTTTTGCCTGTTGGCCCCCCTTTGGCGGGGAGGTGGCGTCGCAGTCGCCAGGGCCGTAGAAGGACCCGCGTGTGGCGGTGCGCAGCCAGGCCCACCCACTGGAGCGGCGGGGAGGGAGCGGGAGCGGGCTGGACTGTTTTCTTCCCCCTTCCTTTGCCCTTCTCCTTCGTCGGTTTTCCTTGTGTTCCACCAACGAATCCATCTGATACGGGGAGTTGGATGTCCCCGGAAGTAGTTTTCCGCTCATGTGCCAATAGGGGGCGTTGTGCAGGGCCCATGAGGATTGATTCCATCCTGGCCTGCACCCTTGCCTCCACCATTGCTAACATTTCCTCAGTGGAAGGCCTGCTGGCGGACGTCTCCAGTTCTTTCAGGCGCTTCTGGAGGGAGCTGTTTTCATCCTGGAGCGTTGGACGTGTTGTTCCCTCAGTCTCCCCCGTGACCATGAAGGCTGCAAAGTCTTCGAAACGTCGGGACAAAAATAAAAAACAAAAAACCGCGATAGAATCCGGAAAATTTGTTTAATTTCAATGTCTAACATTCGCGTAAACATAAGAAATCATAATTTTGCTTAATTCGTTCTCGTGGTTTAAGGCTTGTAAAAGTGGGTGCAATTCTTTAATCTGCAATTACAATGGGCCGAGGGGGATAAGAGACCGAATTATTGCTATTTCTCTCACTCTTGTTGACAAGAAGGGCAGCGTGCAACCGACGTTTTACCTGAGACGAAGTTGGGCCGAGAGAAATGGATGAGGACATCTATTTGGCCAATAATTCGGTATCTTATCCCCTCAGCCCATTGTAATCGCAGGTAAAAGAGTGTCACCCACGTTTACAATCTTTAAACCACGAGAACGAATCATACAAAATTAATTGAATTTAAACACAAGGATAGGCCAAATGTTTAACTTATAGCTTTCTTGCAGTTATTTTCGGTTAGTTTACAAACTAATTAATCTTAGGAGTGATGAGAAGTCAAAACAAATTGTAATCTAATCTCTTTTAAGGCTGATTTTAGCCAAAATAGCCCCTATGAAGGACTTTAGTTTTTTAATGAATATGCAAGTTAAGAGTCTGGAGAAGTTTTTGACCTACCTTAGAACCACAAAGTCATCTGTTTAGATTTTTAATTCAAAGAAGAAAATTTAAGTCTTAATTCATAGAACGTAAGTTTTTTACTTTACACCAATATTTTTATAATTTTCATTAAAGTTACGAAGCTGATGGTTTTAACAAAAAGGAAAACTAATGAAAATGTTGTTGCAACAAAAAAATCTCGAATAAGCCTTCTACTTTTTTAAAAAGAAAACATTTAAGCTTAATCATTCAAATTGAAAATTCAGAAAAATATTAATAAATCGAAATCTATGGAAAATGGCAGAACAAACATGGGGGTGATTCGGATACCCCAAGGGGTGCTCTATCTCTGGACCTCCGCTTGACACTATTTTCTGGGACACCTGTATATAAGCCTTCTGGGTCGCCTAATAATATTGCCTCGGTCAAAAACTATTCATTCGTTCCTCCATCGACCTACTTGCTTTAGTTGATGTTTTGTTTAGGTTACAACCGGTACCTATATTTTTGCAGCGATTCGCATTACTTCCTTTATATTTTATGTAACAAGTGTCATTTTGTATACGACTTATTTATGATTTCGTTATTTGATCATAATGTTCATTTTGTATTTATTATATGTTGTAATTTAACCCATAGTGAATAGTGAAGGCAATTTATTAAAAGATACGTATACAACGGCTAAATTGTTTTGCTTTTATCGCGTAAATTGTTCGAATCTCTCCTTTTTTTTTGGTAAATATTCTATTCAGATCATATACCGACTGTTATGGTATATTACTAATATGTATCGGCAATTTGTATTGCATACGCATTGCGCTGTTGATTACTGCCCGGTTTCATAGACCTGTTTTAAATAAGTTCTTATTAAAATTATTTTATCTTTCTTATTTAACCAATTGTTAATTTAATCTGTTTGATATCGACATAAAATATTTTTTATATCATAAATAAAAAAACCTTCGCATGACGAAGAGAGTATGTTTTAATTAATGCTAATCTTTATAGTTCCTTTTTCTATGGACAAGTATAATGAACATTGTAAACTTGATGTTAATTTCTTTTCCAGTGAACATTTTCAAAGTTTTAAAAGTAGCGTGACTTATTTGTGAAATAATTTGGTTTAGCTTAGAATAAGATTGTTCTTGTTGATATTAGTTTAACTTATTTGTATAGAAAGATAATGCTAGGATCCGAATTTTCTTTTTGATGAAGACAATGACTTTATTTAAACCCCTAAATAAAATTGTCTAGACTTTGTTTTATCTGGCTAGCTAGTATGTTTCTGAGTTAATTGCTGTTCTAGATTTGTAAAGTTTTCTGTATTTCTATAATGAATCGTATATTATTAGGCAACTTTTTTAAATGTTAATCAATCCTCTTTTACTTGAACATTTATACTTGATATTTATTTGGATGATACATTAAGCTGAATAATAAAATGATTATCGAAATACAAAACAATTACATTAAGTTAAATCAATTGTAATAAAAATATAGTTTAACAATTGAGAATGTTTTAGCATATTATAAATATCAATGTTAATTATTATTTGTCACAGGTATTTTCAGACATTAAACGATAGTTTATTATTGACACACTTTAAATATTACTGGAAAAAAAAATTTACACAAGTATTTCGGAATTTTACAGTGTTCAAATATATAATTATATTTTTCTCGTTCACGCCTGCGTTAAAGAATTTTCTGGGAATAAATATCCCATTGTGCATTTTTATTGCATAAAAACAGCTCATATCGTCTTAATTTAGGGCTTGGTTCGTCTGTGAGCCGAATTTTTATTTAGAGGTTTATCAATTATAGTTTATATTCCGCGCATATACTTTCACGTGTATAAAATTAGTAGGCAAGTAGGATCATAGACCTGGTATTGTACAGAAAAACAATTTCATTACGTAATTTTGTTTTGGTCTAAAACTATTTGTGTTGTGTACCAAGTGCACCTGTTTTTTATTTTTTGCAATTGAATGACGAAAAGCAATCGACCACACATAAACAGCGATGATTGATTAATTTCTTCTTCATAACCGAACTTTGACCACGGCGCGGCGGTCAATCTCAACGGAGAATAGCCAAGTACTCAAGAGATATTATATTGTACAAGTGTGTGCGCAATACACACGTGCACTCTCTGTTCCTTCACTCTCATAGTCCGGTGAGACGGCAATCCGACATGACCGGAGAGAGATCAGGCGCAGTACCAACGGTTTTACGTGCTTTTCGAGGCACGAAGGTATCACACCGCTAACTTCCTGACGCCAGGCTGCGACTGAGTAATTTTTAAGATGGAAAAACTCAGTCGAATCCAGGACCTCAGCACGGTAGTAACACTCGTACCGTGTACAATTACTACTACGCCACCGAGGCAGTCGAGCAAACAGCATTATATAGAAACAAACTTACATAATACTGTGTGGCACCCTCCTGCGTTCCTCAACCTGAGACATAAGATGTTATTCTTATATTGCCTAGCAATTATGTTGGTTACAATGTCCTTTGAATCGGAAAACAACAGTACGTGCACACTGCTACTTGGCGATGAAAATTCACATTGCGGTAACATACACAGAGGGCCTTTCAAATACGAGAGACCTACCGGCAGTAAGCCTATCTAGGCAGTCTATGACAGTGAAGATTTTCAAAGTAACCTCACAAATACGTAATAATTAAGCACATTATATTATATTTGTTATGTTTTTTCAATACGTAATGAAATAGTAGTTGGAAAGTCAATCCAAACATAAATACTAGTATTGTTACAAGGGTGATCTCATTTAGAAAAACTATAACATATTGTATCATTTTAAGTCATCACGATACATGTTTCAATATTTTTTTCAACTCTTAGGCATGATTTTTCAGTTTTCAGATAAAGTTTTACAGTATAAAATGTCAGTTTCATCACTAAAGTAGTTTCGTTCTCTTTTAAATTGACTATAATTTAATTATGAATAACTTTTATCTGATAATCAAATTATCAGACCTTACATAGCATAATAGAGACATAATACTTTGTAAATCTAATATTGAATGTGAATGTTATTAGTACTTATCTTAAGTATTTTTGTACACAAAATGTTATATCATAAAAAATGAAATAAAAACCATATTTTCAATATGATGTTTGTCTGATTAACGATCTTATTCTTAGATCTTATTACTATCGAATTATTATGTATTGTTAATGATATAAGTACACTGTAAATAAGATGTCAGAAATATTATACTACGACGGCATAGCGGATACAGATCTGCTTGTAAGTATTTTAATACTTGAATTGCCGTCTTCTGCAATTTTAAAACCGTTTGCAAAATAATAAAACACAATAATCCTGAATCGTGAAACGCAACGAAAATCGCGAACGCCCTCTACCTCACAAGTATGAAGCAGCCGTAATATCGATTGGCACAAAAACCCAACGAGTAGGCTCTCTATTTCCATATATATTATAATTCTCTTTGTACCACAGTTTATCACAATATTTTTGTTTTGATATATTATCGAATTAAGGTTATTCCACATGTCGAAAATGTGAGAGTGAGAAGCTACAATAGAATTTTAGAAAGAGATAGTCATAACATTCAAACATGGAGTAACCTACAACCGGAAAGCGCATTCTCCAAGTATTTTTATATATTTATTTAGAAGTTTTGAGACTATGCCAGTCACATAGTTTTCCAAGTTGAATCTTTGTTTAGATTCAGCAGTTCATAAATAATTTGTTTCTAAATTGTTACATAGGTTTCATATACCTGTTTGTGTTTTTTACATATGATGAAATTAAAGCATTTGTTATTATTATTTTATGTTTATCAAAAGATTTGATAGATAATTGTCTAAAGATTGCAGCGTAATACTATGCCCCTTTGCTTTCCTAATAAAAAAGAAAATATAAATGTCATTTTGTGAGCTGTCAATTGTCAAGGCTGAAGGCTCACTACTGTCAAATGTCATAAGTTAAAAATTTTTGTTCATGTCAAGTTTTCACATAATATAGGAACACGTGTTGGCTCCAAAGAGCATTAATTGTAGACTGATTTGTAGGTAATACTACTGAGTGGGCTTTGATTAAAAACAAAAAATAAATATAATGACTAGATTCGCACGTGCGAAGGGTTCAAAGGCTTCTAATGAGAGAGCTCCGGAGGATGGAACACCATGGGAAATTATGAAAGAACAATTATTACGAGCAAAACAAGAGAATGAAGAAACTAAGAAGAGAGAAGAGGTGAGATTTAAAATGACTATTACATATGCTCCATTGATACTATAACATTTTATAGTATTTCTATAAGTACTGTGTATAACTGCTTCAAAATGTTACTGAATTACGAACCAATTTTATTTTAAAGCATGCAAGTTGTTTCTTTTTCTCTGTATGCACAGGCTGTTCATAGGCAAGACGTTTTTTATTCTTTTATATATCATGCCGAGATACATAATATACAATCACTCCTTTTACCTCTGAAGTGAGATGAGATGCACAACTATTTAACACACTTTACGTCATGTGTATTCAGCCCCATGATATGAAAGGGGCCTATCTTCATGTGAGATGGCAATTCCAGATTAAGGGCTGACACCTAGCTGAAAAATCCAATGTCACTGTCTAACCTATGAAACCCAACAGTTCAGAGATTTAGTTGTACCATGCACCCAATATAACTATGCACCGAGACAGTCGGTTATATTATCATGTCTCATAAACTCATTGATCAGTTGGTATAGCAACATGTACAAATAGTTTGTAGGTCAATAAATAAATATTTATTTGACAAATATAGTTTTGTAATCACACCTTTATTTTTATATAGGTAATGATTGTATTAACAACTAAAATAAACTATATTCTTACATAAACTTTTTCAGGCAGAGAAGACACGCATAGAGAATTATGAAAATTTTCTTAAAGAACAAAAGATTAGCAAAAGAAAGGCAACATGGTGTGACTTTCCAGAAGCAGTGGACACAACAAAACATTTGAACAAAACTGATGTCTCACCTGCAAAGAAGAAAAAGAAAAACAGACAAAACACCAGCAATGTTTCTGAACAATTAGAAACCACTTCTAATGGTGATAATGGTGATAAACAAATTAAGAAGAAAAAGAAGAATAAAAAAACAGCAAACATAAACCAAGATTTGTCCAATTCACAAGTAAAATCTTGTGTTGACACAGATGGTACAGAACAACAGGAAAATAAGATAAATCAAGTAATAGAATCATCTGAGAAAAATGATATCAAATCACCACCCGAAACAAAGAAGCAAAAGAAAAAGAAGAACAAGTCTAAAAATATTTCAATTAATCAAAACAGTGATAGTAACCCAACTAATAATAATATTGACATAGAAAGTCCCGATAAAGCACCAGTTGAAAAAAACAATAAGATCAATAATATAAAACAAAGTAAAAATAATAAAAAAAATAAAAAATTGCAAGAAAACGGGGAATCTATTAGGAGAAAACCCATAGATGACCGTAGTTTCCAAATCATTATTAATGGTAAAGATGTTGAGTTGGTTAGATTTGAAGGTTTTCCAATCATGAAAAAGGATGCAGAAAGACTGCAAGACTTAAAAACAAGTATGATCAAGAAAGGTATACCGAAAAGTGAGGTTCAAAGAACAATTAAACTGGAAAGGCGTAGGGCTGAAAAGGCACTTGCAAGATTAAAGAAAGATGTATGTTATAACTGCAGGAAGGGTGGTCACAATTTATCAGACTGTCCTGAATTGAAAACAAAGATACCAGGAGTTGATGGAGTCAATGACGGGGTTTGCTTCAAATGTGGATCAACAGAGCACAGGCAGTTTGAATGCAAAGTGCAGAGAGATAAAGAGTTTAGATTTGCTACATGTTTCATCTGCAAGGATCAGGTCAGTGATAAGTTGTGTAATATATTTCTGATTAGGGTATTTTTTTTTGTTGGTGCTCAGTCCAGTAGTAGATGGCGATAAATCAAATTAATAATTCTATCTATTCTTGTTGACCTCTTAAATTTTTTTGTGGACCTTACAGTTTTAATTTTTTCGTAGTTAACTTAGAAAGAATATGGTTCCACTATGTAACCAAGCTCTGCATATGATATAAATTTAGTAAATGTGTTTTATTTCAGGGTCACATTGCAAGGCAGTGTCCCGACAATCCAAAGGGGCTGTATCCGAATGGCGGCGGCTGCAAACTTTGTGGTGACGTCACACACTTGAAGAAGGATTGTCCTACGGTATGTCATGTGCATTCTTATGCTGCTATATAATGTCCGTGACATGTTATGCATAATGATTGCTATGAAATGTAATTGTGATGTATTGTGACTTATGACTACAGAAGAAACACTCTAATTTATTTACTTTTTGACTGTATTTAGCTATTTTTAAACCTAAAGTATTATTGTTTTAAAGCAAGTAATTAGCCATTTACAATGAGCTATATCATCATATTTTTTTTTATCAAGTTTATATATGTACTATTAAGACATTTTTATCCTTTATTTTCAGACTAAAGACCAAAAGGAAGAGACTTCAGTTAAGTTACAAACTCTGAATGATGGCAATATAGAAGGTATAGTGCAGAGACAAAGTGCAGCAGTCCCAGAGGAAACAGTCAGGAAACCTAAGAAAATAAAATTTTAGTGTTATGTTATAATATAAAGAAATAAAATTATAATCATAGCAACAACTCTTATTGAAATAAAACAAGACTACTAAATTATAGAGATCTATATAATGACATGTCTTTTCTATAACTAAAAATAATCGATATAATAATATTCACTTGACAACACAAAACAAATACAAAAAGATAGTACCTATTTAACGCGACTGTTATATAAAAATATATACTAAACTAAATACCACTAAAGAGAACAACAGAAATAAATTGTAAAATACGAAAATTTAAGAATAATTTACTTTTACACTATATTAGGTTTTATATATTCTTCACAAAAGAAAAAGACAGTTGGTCTAATGAGGCAGGCTGGGAGGTAAGTACAATACACATATTAGGAAAAATGAAAAAGATTTCATAATCCATAAACAGAGATTATGAAATCCATAATTGCACATTGTGGTGCGCGTGTCGCTATCTCGCTTAATCTTTGCCGTCTCAATGCCGAGATGATCCTTTCAAATATTAATATCTAATAACGCAAAATTAACACAAACAATATATTGCGTATCAGTAACTCTATCCTACGTCGCCCCAGATAATTATAAAGATTCTACACTCGCTTTCAATTGCTCCATGGACTGCTGAGCTATCTGACCAGTAATGCCTTCAGGGCTTTGTGGGTCTTCCCGCATTAATATCCGTGCTGCGTCAGCCAAACACCTGATCGGATCTTGCAATCTCTCCTTCAATTGTTCTTGAGTGATGATTCCTGCTGCAAACTCATTTCGAGATAAGAACATGAGCGGTGCATGGAGCTCGTACAGCATCATGCCTGCCAATAATAAAAAAAAGATTGGTGACGAATCTGAATGTAAAAGTTATTGTCTGTCGGACGTTTTTATTAAACAATTTTATTGTCTCTAAATGGACCAATCAAAATAAACTGTCTTAGTTTACTGTGATTACATGTAATGTGATTGGTTGTTCTTTACTATTGACCTGCAGTAAGGGATCTTTTATTGAAACCAGTTACATGTGTGGTAACTTCAGACATACGTTTTTTATTCGTAGTGATATTTCAACACGTTATACATTAAGTATAGATATTTATTTATTGTTAGACGGGTCTTTATTTCACTCAATTTCATACGAACGTAAATGGCTTTGTAAAGCTACGTGTATACGCACCAACTTATAACATTGCATCTGCTGCGGCCTATGAATACTATGAAAATAGGAACGCGGTTTTAGACACGTAAACTTTTATTTTACGCACGTCTACCTATTATTCGTTCTCGGATTTGCGTTTTAACACTTGTTTGAGTAAATATTGTGCTCAAACCAACCAAGAACACAGTATCGTCTCGTTACATATCTACAAGTATAGTATACAAGCGTAGGCACACGGGTGCGTGGAAGAACGTAAAGCGGTGTTTTTAGTACAATAGTGTAGCTACACTGTACTAACGTGTATCAGTGTAGCTACACTGCACTAACATGTAGCAGTGTGGTTATACTGCACTAACGTGTAACAGTGTACCTATTATAGTAAGGGTAAAGAGCGTGATAAAATCACTGCATACGCCCACCAAAATATTCGCGCCATATGTAACCGCGACGAAGGATTCAAGATAAAATAAACACCTAATTCAACCTTTAAACTTTAGTGCAAGTAATTACTGTTTACTTCATTAATCGGTCAATACACGATAACATGATTATTCACACACGATATGAATAGTAATTGCGTATAATTTCATAAAATTATTTTATTATATATTTTACTCTGTTATCATTAATAACACAAGACATACGTACATCAAACATATTGAATTGGCATGAGGCATGAGTAATTGACACGGTTATCATTTGCATTGCCAAATTTGAATGACCACAATACAAATGAGATTATAAAGAAAAAAACTTAAGGATGGATGAAGGCTTACGAATATTAAACGTAAATAATATAGAGCCTATGTTAGTAGAATGGTCCTTGGAAAACGCTGCAACGGGACTGCGCGAGAACGTAGACAATATGTTTTCCAAATAAATTATTCCATTCCGAAAATGGTGAGTGAACATTTTCCAATGTTAACTTTCCATTTTGCAGAAAGAAAATTGGAGAAAAGTGTATTAAGATCTTAGTTTGTTGTCACGAAGGGACTCGACAGTAGCTAGTGAGTATCCCCAATATCCTCTGCCTCGCCACATGGCAGCAAAACTCGTCGCAAAACAAACGTACCACGCATTCTGGTATCTCCAGGTGATATAACGTCCAAGGTTTTTAGCACCAGGCGGCAGAACTCGGCCTTCCTCTCCAGCATGACGTCGGGAAGCTCGTCGATACTGTAGCCATCCACGCGTCCATACAGCTGGGCTAACGTGTGCTTGATCGACAGTAGTATTGAATGCCTCGGGTGGAATACCGTTTTGTACTGGAAACAAAATAATAACGATACAAAGGCTGCTTTTAACCTTCTTTATTTTTCCAACCAAATTACCAAACGTTCGTTAGTAAGTGCGGTTACATGTAAATGGAACCAATAAGATTCAAAGCCTCGATTTACGAATTACCGCATATAAATTTAAAGATGATAAAATTTGAAATCTGCGCGTTTTGGCTTCAGATGTGAACCCATAGGTAAGTTTGGCTTTACACTTTTTGGTCTCGTTTTTTTAGTTCGTCTTTATACATTAATTCTATAGTATGAATTTACTAGAAAAACAGAAAAAAGACAGAAAAATCGTAACAATATTAAGAATTAAGTATAACGTTACGTACAGTTATTTTCGGAAATATTCAATATCTCTTACCCAGTAATTACGCTTGTTATGATAATCATTTTATAATTTAAAGTGTGCAGAAATACAGAACAGTTTTCATATATGTATTTGCGATCTAATAATCCAGTCAACAGATTTTCTTCTAAGATCACCTTCATAATAGTAGCCTCTCGTTGCTCTATAGCTTGCGGTCCTGGCTCCAGAGCATCCAGCTGCTCCACCTCAGCCTGTACCACGTTCAATATCTTGCGCATCGCGTCCGCAGAGGTCTGAAAGCCGCAGCTCCTATCTGAACATTTCCATGGCGCCTCGTTTTCTGTAATGTATCGGATTCTTTTTCAAATATCGTAAACTTTCAAGCTATTTCAAATCATAAACACTTTATTGTTGCTAGTAAATTGAAATTATTTTTTAATAGTTTTCATATATTACACACATATAAATGACACCACGCAATTTTCCTTTTTCGGGGGAGACCGAGGTGTAACACACCCACATTCGCCAACTATGCTAAGTATTACCGGGCGCGATTCCAGACTCCGGGCTGATACTAAGCACAAAAACCCAATATCATTTTGCCCGACCTGGGTATCGAACCCGAGTACTCAACGCAATAGTCGTACCACGTGCGCAATACTAGGTATAGTACAGTAATACCAAGTACCAGAAGAATGGCCAGCACTTTGTTTTCTGACACAATGCATATTGCTGAGCTCGGGCCTGATTGTGGCTACAATATTTCACAAAATAATGTGTACTTGACCGTGGTCTCCAAATGTATATTCTAAGTTATACTGTATATTGTAGCAAAAATAAACTTATTGGCCATCTATCTACCTTAGAATATTGATACTATCAACATACAACTTACCCAATGGATTAGAAGACACTATTATGCCATTATCACATTTATTACACTTCAACGTGCTCAAATGTGTGCCCAGCTCAGTGGGGTCAGCGCAACGAGCGCAGTCGCAGTTGAAGAATTTCGACTCTAGCAAGAGTTCGCGTCGGACTATGGTAGGAAAGAGCGCGTAGGTATAACAAAGGGTGAGGCTATTGCCTGACTTTATTGGCACTGCGGCTCTGACTTGAACCCTGGAGATAAATTAAATGAATTATTTTTAATGTACCCATATGTGTTTAATTTTTATTTGATTAAGTTTGTATGTGTGTCATGTTATGATTTAGCCTTTAGGAGCCCTTACGAATTATGAAAGACATTCATAGAAGATTTATATAAAACAAAATTAAAATTATTGTTCTTTTATATCAAGGCAGGAATTAAATTACTTGGTGTAAGTTTTAGAAGGGTATGTGCATAAGTTTCTTACGTAGATACTTGTAGTTGAGTATACACAGTACGTCGTGGAAAATAAGGACTTCGTTACCACCTGATATATTTTTATCGCAAATAAGTAGTAACTCTACATACTGATCTTAAAAGTAATTGCCTCTTTATAAGTAAATATTCCGAAATAACGACTTTCAAGCGGTGTAGGTAGTACATACTCACTACTTAAAAATAGTTTAGGTATATAATTTACTTACTGATAATCATTTTGTATAATAGTGTGTACAATGTTGGGTACACAGCTGTGTGCGGCAATAGAGAGCCGAGGATATACGGCGCGTATGCTGTAACCTCCGCGCGAAGGAACCTCTATGGAGTTCACCTGCGAATATAGACGAAATAATTACATATACTTAACTAAATTGATTATCGTAATGAGGGATAAATACAAGGTGGATTTTGTTTACAGAGTTCCAAAATGATTAATAAATAATAATTAATGATTAATCAATAAACGATCTCAACCGATATCGGCAGATTAAAATAACCTAATCAAAATAAGCCGTAACGATCAAATTTTCTTCTGATTGGTCCATTTCCGCGATGAGTCCGGAGAAATGGATGATCGTTTAATAATTTCGGTCGTTAGAGTTGAGTTATATTTCATTAATGTCGGCATAAAGTTCAGATAGCGTTGAAGCTTCTGATCTATTTTAGAACCAAATGCCTTTCACGACCATTGCTAGATGCCTTTATTTAAGTAACTAAATAAGTAGATAATTCTTAATCTTACGTTTTAAGTGTAATGAATCTAAATATTAAACAACTGCTTTGCCTTTACTGCAACTAACTATAACAATAAAATAATTATAAAAAGACTGAACAGGCGTGATCTATTTGTCAGTCTCTACACTCTAGTGGCGCTAATATTAGCTGATCGGTTACCTCTAAAATTCCGCAGACCCTTTGTACTAGTTCTTTGTCGAATCGGCTGCCAAGTTTGCAATGATCCAACAAAAATCCCGCAATGTTGACTTGATCTGCTTCCCACGTGGGTCGTAGTTTCCTCTCCTCTGTATGAGTTTCCATTGTTTCCATCTCGCGTTGCCATCGCTCTGGGTCATTTTCTTTTGCCAATAATACCCTAAAATGTGTGCCACAGTTCTTAATGCGCGGTATGCACTTTTGCGGAAATAGATATAAGTTTTTAACTAAATTTCAGATATTTTTCTGAAAACAGAGCGCAGCCCAGATCTATCAACCATTTGTGGATTTGGAAAGAATCCAAGTGTGTTAAAGATTTTTAATTATTTTTTCTAAACTGACGAAATCGGGCTCCTTGCATTGTCTTCGTGATCATATCCGATTACCATTTTTTTTTACTAGGAATGATAGAATAGAATTCGAAATTTTTGTAGGTACTACGTAAGCATAGTGTAAAGTGATTATTTTTCTTAACTTTGAATATCTAAGTTTATTAATTACGAGTTTTTTTTTTCAATACCTTAGAGGAGTAATACAATCAAGTTGTGGTGAACTTGCCGTCCAATCTTCCACTGGTTGGAAGCGAACCTTCGCAGTCGAAAACACTGCACATTCCCCTGCATGTTGGGACGATGATTCGCATTCTTCGCTACATATTGGCCAACCACAGTTTGAACAAGCTATGTTCTCCACCGGAGAATAACATCCAAGACACAGGGGCGGCGTATCTGAAGAAATTAGACAATATGTCATAATCCACGTGTGATTGGAAAAATTAAGTTTTTAGACGTGTAGCGTGACTGGAAAATAATCAGTTAACGTAGACTTCTTTAAACTGAACATCGCGCTAAATTAAAATTTCTTAAAAGTTTTTTGGAAGATGTAATATTATTAAACTATTATTAATTTGTTGATTTACCACTTACCTGGCTTAGGTCCGACTGCAAAAGGAGTATCCGTGAATATTAATTCACCGCCTTCCAAATCTTTATTTGCGACTAAAAATCGCCCGAACTTATCATTATACTGGACATCGTAGTGGCAAACGTCACTCGACATGGTTACATTCACGTAAAAAAAAAATAAAACAAGTGCAGACGAATTTACGTGATTAATAGTGAAACGACTGACAGTGTCTGAACTACGGTAGCGTCTATAATAAGACTCGTGTCCGAGAATTGGGCCGGTCACTCCCCATACATGCAATATGGGTTCACATTCGCAAATCTGAGTGCGATGCTAGCCAATATGTAAAACATATATACATACAAAGTAGACAATAAAACTTGATGCAGCCCTTTGTCTGTTTTCAATGTAGGTAAACGTACGTAGTACATATATATCGATGAAGTAAACCAATTAATTTTAGTATTATGAATACTTACTTATACTTAAGTACACGAACTGTAGTTGCACATGCAATTCTCATGTGTTGTTCAGGTTTTAATAAGTACTTTAAACCAATAAATAGGTACATACACGTCCTCGTATGTGCGATTTACAAAGAAGTAATTTCTGTCACCCAGGAGCCGCTAACTAATCCAGAAGAATCATCAACGCCTCCCTCTCTACCTATCTTTAAGATTAGAAACGAGAAATGAGATAGGAAGATACGTCACTTTTCAGGAAAACTGTGGTGTGAACTCGATGCGATCTATCGGTTCCTACTGTTTTTTTTTTAATTTCTTTGAATGACAAGATGAGCTTGCAGTTCGCGTGATGTGATACGACCGCCCATAAACAGTAGAAACAACATCCAATACCTTCATTACAAAATATTGTTTGGTATTCCACTGAGCCCGCCATCCTGAGACATGAGGTTTTAAGTTTTATTATGTCCAGTAGTTGCCCTGGCTACAATGTCCTTCAAACCGGAACGCAACAGTGAATACACACTGTTGCTTGGCGGCAGAAATAGATATTGCGGTGGTACCTACCCAGGCGGACTCTCACATATGAGAGCCCTACCACCAGTGAAACTGAAACTGCAATCAAATGTGGCAACAACTTGGCTCTACCTAGAGCGCACCGACTTTCAATTTCCGTAGTCTATTAATGTTCATACAATAACAGGCTGGTATAATTTTAATGATCGTTTAGACTTTAGAGATACAATATCTTTCGTTGGTCGAAATGTGCCTACCTACTTACGATTTAGGTGCAATGAAACTATACCTATCTACATAATTTGACGCGTCCGAATAAAACATAGTGGCCCAGTAGATTAATATTTTTCATTTTTTGCCAATCTAGGCGGTTTGGCCCTGTCATAAATTTTTCTACATCCCCTTTGAGCTAAATGGTTTTTAATAATTATGTCAATTTTTGAGTATTTATTCGGTACCACAAATGGCAGCAGTATATGGGACTTCTGGCGAAACTGTAAATTTCCAGCAGTAATAGCATTAACGCAAGAGACGATACCGTGCCTTCGATCCGTAAGTACTAGAAATAAAAAAAAAAACTAATTTTAAATAAATGAGACTAAAATCTTTAAGAAATACAAAGAATAATGCAATGTAAGCACGGTGACCACTGTCAAGTGCCGGCAGTTCTGGAAATTGTTTTCGGAACAAAATATTTAAGTTTTAACTTAATCTCCAAAACTAAACGAGAAAAAAATAATCATTTCAACATTTGCAGTTTTCTTTTCGCAAGTAGAGATAGGCACTTATAATGTATATTGAATATAATTTTATAATAGGATGGTTCCCTTGGCCAAATGGTGATTTGCAAGGATGATGAGGGCCAAAGAGTATCCTGTCCTTGCACCAATGACGATGATGCTGGCGACGATGAAGATAACAGTTTTGCATTCTTTAGAAGGATCTGGTCTTTTAGCAATGTGAGTAGTTGCTACAATATCATGATTTACCTAAAGCTCAGATTTAGTATGTGACACTCATCATCAAATATTTTTTTAACGTTACATTCATATTTTACAATAACTGTACTTTGTAATTAATTAAGTAAACCTGAGAACTCTTCTCAGCCGGTATCACACCGAATGCAAACCCATGCACGGAAGGGTATATGTTTTCCTCTCCGCCTATCTCAGTAAGTTCCCATCCGTTCCCCATTTGCTTTCCCACTCTCCACCGGGCCTCTGTAATCCCAAAGCGGAGGTAGTTTGTATCCCGTTCGCAGGTTTTTCCACCACCACGCCCACTAAAAAAACTAAAAAAAACTGTATCCTCATACCCAAGAAAAAAATAATTGCTCGTTGAAGCGTATTGCTTTTAAACTTAAGTCCTGGACATACTCGGTATTTTTGGTATGTACTCGGATGAATATCCAGCTGACTACGCAAATCAATCATTACATTTAACATAACATAGTGTCTGAAACATATTTTAATAATTATTATAGTTACGTAAGTAATTACGCATTTTATTTTTTTCGGTTTTAAATAAAACCTTCATGGTTTCAAAAATGATACGAGTAAAAAACTTCAATAATTATTTAAAATTTCGCGCTCATCATTGCTATTCCCACAAAAAATATGTAGAGCTTTATGAAATTAAATTGTACATAAAACTATTTCAGAAAAATATAATTAATTATTTTATGAATATTTATTTAATTTAGTTATTATAAATACGAAACTCATCTCTATAAAATAATTGGGAATAAGTATTGATCACCTATGAGTACAAGAGAGACGTCACTGTCATCGCATTTAGTCAATTGAACTTTTTATTTAATATTTTTGGAATAATTCATATCGTAATACACAATAATGAAAGAATAATTGTTAAAAAATATTGTCATGTTTTTTTAAATGAGTTAAGATAAGTATTCGTTTCAAAATCATAATGTAGGAATCACGTCAATAACGCTAGTTCCGGTGTTTACGCCCTCTTGCGGCTCGTTGCGAATATTGAAATTGTCTTGTGGTGTGGTGCAGGAGGTCTCGTACTCGGCAATTTGCCTGGAATTCGCAGTTAAATTGTTTCAATTTGTGACTTGATATAAACCGCAGTGAGTAAATCTTTGCATTATTTAAAAAATATGTATATTCATATTTGTTAAAGCATTAGAGTATAATTCTATTTAGGTTACAATTGGTGGTCTGCGCCGGTTATAACGGGGCATTATCGACGTCATATTCTTATTTTGTTAAATTTTCTTCGTTTTTCTATTAAAAGACCAATCTAAAGATAAAAGTACTGCAGTATTTCAATTTTATTTGCCGAAATATACTGCGTTTTTTTATAATTACCAAACTGAAACGTCAGTAAGAAGTTCTCAGTTAATCGACGCATGTGATTTGTACCTTTGAAATTAGAGTTCGCTACTTTTACACGAAGGTCAAGTTTACGAACATCGGAGAGTAGTAGGTCTTTTATTTTTGTGTAAATTATTTTTTCTCATCCACGTACGAGGAAAAGGGAATTATCGATGCTGCTCGTTATGTAATACTGAGAGTGAAATTTATAATGTCTCGGCGTCGATCCCGACCCTGACACAGCTGGCACTAGTTATTTAATTTGCAGTTCGCCATTAAGCTTGTCTCTCTTAGCCTTATCATTGCCGAGGTCATGCGGCACATACACCATTCATATCTCATAAATAACTGTTTTGGAAGGTTAATGACACATTTTAGGTTATGAATAAGCCGAAAAAATTATGGTCGTAAATTTCTTGATTAAACGTGTGGTATAAGTGAGCGATTGCTTGCAGGGCATGGCTCCCCCATACTATGCTGACCTTGGAAAGAAGGCCAACGATGTGTTCGGCAAGGGCTACCACTTTGGAGTCTTCAAACTTGACCTGAAGACCAAGAGCGAATCTGGTGTGGAATTCAGCAGCGGTATTGTCTCCAACCAGGAGAGTGGAAAGGTATGCAAACTGTGTGTAAAATTGACTAGTCATGTATAGGTCACATCAAAATCTATAATGGTTGAGGTAGGATCCAGGAAAGTCTCAGAAAAGTTTATAAGATATAGAGACAGAACATTCAAGTTGGCAGCAATAAAGCTTTCAGGTGTTTTTATATACATTTAATACTGCCCAATTTAATTACTTATTTTTCACTATTTCAAAAATTAGAATTATCACATTTCTTTCTTTTAAAATAAAACAAGGACATTTGAGTAGTAAGAAACATAAAGGAAATCTGTATTAAATTGTACAAATATGTTCAAACAAGTCGTAAAACCAGACTATGTCATATTAGTAAATATTATATACCTTGAGCACTAAGTAACTATACTATACAAAAAATAATGACATAAATACCGCTACTTTGTCAAAGATTACAAGATAAATTGATAATAATTTTAAATAGCTAAAAGTATGTCAGATTCATATCAGTTATAATTTGTAGTGATAAATTGTGTAATCTAACTGAAATATCAAAATAAAACATAGTATTACCAATCATTGGCAATTGTACAGCAATTTAATTTACTTCTTTATTACTAGTATATACTTAGTATTATTAAAAAATATATATATATTATATAATGGCACCATAGAGAAATGTAAAATATGGTTCTATTTGTTCCAGGTATTCGGAAGCCTTTCCTCCAAATACGCTGTGAAGGACTACGGTCTTACATTCACAGAGAAATGGAACACAGACAACACACTGGCCACCGACATCACCATCCAGGACAAAATCGCCGCCGGTCTCAAGGTAACACTTGAGGGGACCTTCGCACCACAGACCGGGTAAGTCTTACTCACACATATATCTTTGTACTACTTGAAAATATTTGTACAAGTGAAGCTACATAGCATACAGTACTTATATATTAATATGTATCTTGTATCTTCGGAACAGTAGACTTACTTTTTCAATGTTAAATCTAATAGAAGGTAATAAATAACGCCCGAAATTAATAATGTATCTACTATCCAAGACTGAAACCTATCTTAGATTGCCGACTATCTTTCGATTGGTCTCCTATCGGCATGCCAATATCTTAACTCGCCTATCCTTGCTTGCCTTCATCGATAGATCGCTGGCAATCCTTTCCAGATGTCGTTCCCTCCTGACCATTCCATTTTATGCAGAATATTCCATTCGTAAAAAATACTTTTTGTATTTTCCACAGAAACTATTCGTTTCAATATTTGCCTAATTGCGAAAAATAAGACTTGGAGTAATAAAAAAATATTTTATGTATTTTAGCCCTCAAAAGAAATAATTTATAATTAGTACATGTCATATTTAAGATACAAACTTTTAATTAGTTTCAAAATGGAACGTGAGTAATGTGGTTGCTAACATATTTTGACACTGAAGTTTAATAACATTGTTCATAATATATTAATAAATCTTTAAAGGAAGGTTTTTAGTATGAAGTACGCAGTAAAATCGGTGCCATATAATAATAATTGGACTCTGTACACATTATCCAGTGTTATGGAACAAATTACAATTCCGTTATACATAATTGTTGCATAACTTTAACCGTTTATGCAGCGCACGCAACGGAAGCTCTCAAAAGTAATCAATTTTAGCCGTTTTTGGTCCCATTGGTCATAGTGTGATGATATACCTTATAATAGCCATCCTCAATAAATGGGCTATCCAACACTACAAGAATTTTTCAATTCGAACCGGAAGTTCCTGAGACCAGCGCGTTCAAACGAACATACTCTTCAGCTTTATATAATAGTATAGATAATGTATGGAAATTTTGCCTGTTTCTATGTTTTAACTTTCAACTAATAAAACTATGTTAATTTGTAATTATTATTTTGAATTACAAATGTAGATAAGCAATAAAATAAATAGCAGTGATTGTAAAGGTATTTTATTTTACTAAGTAAAGAAGTTATTTGTTAATGCTGTTCTTTCTCCAACATCTTGATTCTCTATATTGTTCTCATAATTAATAATATCAGCAGTTGATAACTCCACTTCGGTTGGAATTTCCTCTAGCCTGTGATTCCGACAAATATTGTGCAAAACTGCAGTTGCAATTATTATTGTTTGAACTTTAAGTAAAGATAAACACAATGTCAATGCAATCACAGGGAAGCGACGTTTCCATGTACCAAATGTCCTGAAAAAGATAATATAAATATTTCCTATTCCTCAGCAAAAGTTGATGGAATGGAGAAACACCATAGTTCCTGAAACAACGACGCAATTGCCCCTTGTTAGTACCTATCTAATAGTTCAGTAGGTACGGTATTGTTTATAAATAATGTCAAAAATTATTTACCTTGTACATAGAAGTAACACGAATATACGAGATCAGTTTAACTAACACTGATTGGCAAGCAGATTTCGAAAGCCTAATCTAAACGTGAAATCAAACTCATCCAGGGTCTGCATGTAATTAACTCTTTTCATTACCCGTGATGAAGCGCGACTTTCAGTTTCGCTATCAGTATCGCTAGTCCCTCCAAATCACTGTCGTCACTGTCACTAGAGAATATGGATATTTCCATTGCCTTTTCGTTTCCCTTAAAATCAGTGTAAGCGATATTCAAAACATATGGAGTAAACTGAGGAATTGGTCCGATTGGAAAATGCGATTGTTTACAACAATCAAATCAAATGTCAAAACGGGTAGATAGAGTATTGGCAAGCGTAAACTGTCATTTTCAAACAGAGGGTAATCTATGACTGAAATCCGTCCTCTCAAAGATCGATTATTGTTAGAGATAGCTTACTCAATCTATGGATTGGTTATTGGCATGCTTTATCCATAAAAACGAATGAATTATCAATCTTAGATGGCATACATTGGATTAGGATTGGTTATTAATTTCGGGCGTTAGTCAATTATATACTCCTGTACCGACTATCTCTATCTTGTGGACTGAAATATTTATTCAAAGTATAGTGTTCGCCAACAGCAGCCTATAGCATGTGTCATGTTTTAAATTAGGAGCAAGACCGGCAAACTGAAAACCTCGTTCGCGAACGACACCGTAGCGGTGAACACCAACTTGGACCTGGACTTGGCCGGTCCCGTGGTGGACGTGGCGGCCGTGCTCAACTACCAGGGCTGGCTCGCCGGTGTGCACACACAGTTCGACACACAGAAGGCCAAGTTCTCCAAGAACAACTTCGCCCTCGGCTACCAAACCAACGACTTTGCCCTACACACCAATGTGTAAGAAATTTTTTATTTTTAGTAATGTTTTGTTGTTTGATCAAGTAAATGATAGCACATTATAAAACATCTATATGTTTTATAATTTTTTTTTTATAAAACATATAGATGTTTTATAAAAAAAAAATCAGAATAGTGTACTGAAATGTCTCAATATTTCGAGATCTAATGAAACTGATTACAGCAATACTAATGCATCTTTTACCGACTTTATACGTATTTTCACACGTCCTTACTTTGTGTGCGATTACTGTGACCTCATTAGCGTAAAACAAAGTACGTCATAAGTAACATAATGTCATAAAACGAAAGGTTCGCAGCGATTGATTACTGCGGCAATAGGGTTATTGATTTTATACGATTGCATAACACTTGCCCCAGTTGATGTTCAGCAAGGATGTCGCTCGTTATGTAAACCGGTCACGGACCAGTTAGTACCAACGGAATTATTGTCCTAATGTGTGCACACTTTTTGTATTACGACATCGTGTTTTACTGTAAACCTCTTAAACTACATATTCATTAGACATCTGAACACAGCTATTCTTTAGTTAATGCTGGGTATAAAAATACATGACGCTGAAAATGGTCATTGTCGAACAAACGTCTTGTTTAAATTACTTGCGCACACATTGTAATGAGAGAATGAGGTATTGTAAATATTTTATTTTGTAATTTAGTGATAACGGCAAGGACTTCGGCGGTTCCATCTACCAGAAGGTATCCGACAAGCTGGACTGCGGCATCAGCATGAAGTGGACCGCGGGCTCGGCCGACACGCTGTTCGGCGTCGGCGCCAAGTTCGCGCTGGAGCAGGACGCCTCCCTCCACGCCAAGATCAACAACAAATCTCTCATCGGACTTGGTTACCAACAGAAGTTGCGCCCAGGTGAGTTTACATCAGTTTGATATACTTACCTGTTTAAGATTTAGTCTATTTTTATGTCATGTGATCACGCACTATGTTATTTTTAACGCATGACTGCGTTATCAGTGTTATCATTTAAAAACAATCTTCCGATGTGTGGGGAGGTGAGATTTGTTACGCAACACACGTGACGTGATTCGTGTTGTGGTTTCAGGCGTGACTCTGACGCTGTCCGCCGCCATCGACGGGCAGAACTTCAACGCCGGCGGCCACAAGGTCGGCGTCGCCCTCGAGCTTGAGCCCTAAGCCTCCGCGGGCCAGCTCCTTTAGTATTGTAGATAATATATAATGCAATATCTGTTATACACATATAACGGGTTACAAAGCGATTATAGCAAATCAATTTATTAAATACAGTATCTTCAAGTGTTCTCTGCATATTGTACTTTTGCGTTCAAAACGCAGCAATAAAATTGTCGAACTTTTGAGCGGTTGCTTTTAAGTGGTGAACGCGGATTGCCGTTGGTCGCTCTATTGTTTCTATTTCAAGATGGCGGACGCGCTTACTTCCTCATAACGTTATTATTAGCGTTCCAATGTATATGTTTTTATATAAGCACGCTGCGAAACGAACATTTTTACTAAATGTTCTGATTGCATCTTATACGTCATCCATGTCTGTTGTCATCTTGTAAATAAATACCCATGGCGTATTATCCTATTGATTGAATGGTAATAAAAATGAATAGTCTGTTGGAATCAAATGCGACATTGTTTTATTAGACCTGCGACCTCTCCTGACCTCAGTTCCTTTGAATAAATTTTGTATCTTGATGTGATTAACTGTTTTCAATATCGATGGATGCCATGAGTACGATATACATACATTTAGAAAGGATATTTATTAATTTGATGCCTTTATATTTTGTTTTTAATTTAATAAAGTGTTTTGAACAGTGGCCTTTATGTTCTGTTGCATTTATATTACATACAAATAGCCCCGCACATACATAGTTACATACAACACGCCGAGCGATTCCTGGGGTTTAAGAAATAGGTACACAAAATCCTTAGTTGTGTATGTCACACAGCAGGGTTACTCAACGTCACCTTACCACTTTTGCATGAATTCCAATGGCGAAACTCTTTTTGGAAACACCTTTGTGAATAATTTTACACAATTTTAAACATAGTCGATTCATATACTTCCATTTTATTATGATTAATGACTGTGGCAAAAGCAAGTTCGGCGGCCGCTATTACATAAAACTTATAATGTAGGTACCACCACCTTGAGTAAACCTGTGATATTTAGGCGCGCGCGACACGACATTTTGGAGGAAAAGTCCGAGCCCAGACTAAAAAAACAATTTTTCCTTGAAAAAATATGTGCCTTAATAACCTAAAGTGGAGGCGACCCCCTCCGCCGCCCCACCCACCGATTTCTAACCACGCCTGTGGTCATAGGTTTGTACTCGAAAATCCTACGGGATACCCGATCTAAAGGTCAAATCCAATTCATTAGAATAATTGGTTGCTTAAAGAGATTTATTGCTAACAAATAGACCAATGAAATGTTATTAACGATATGCGGAATATATTTTAATCAATACACATGTTTACACAAATTACTGAATCATTTCTTCTTCCATAAGTTTCGCCATCCATTCGGGCTCAGCAGCTGCGATCTTCTCTATCAAACTATTCACTTGGTAGCACAAGCTTTGAATCTGTTTATCCCATTGCGGCAAAATCTCCCGAGCTGAAAATAATTCCATAAATTAGAATAACGTCCAGTGCCGTAACGTGAGTTTCTGTCGTAAATCCAAAGCGGCGATAGCCTAGTTGTGGGTAGAACGGACTGCAGACGAATGCCCGCAGATTCAAACCTAAGGGCACGCACCTATGACTTTTCTATAAGTTATGTGTATTTTTTGTGAATTATTGCTTGTTTTAACGATGAAGGAAGACATCGTGAGGCGCGAGCAAATCTGCATACCTGAGAAGTTCTTTGTAAGAATTTTAAGGGTATGTGAAATCTGCCAATCGGGACTAGCGCAGCGTGGTTGACTAAGTTGCTGTTAATATTTTATTATTATTGCCTACACGTCACTCACCTTGATAGATGCAGTATGTAGGAAGTTGCCTAAATGTAATTTAACACTGGTTACAGGCCAAAACGTAATTTTCTATACTCTTGCAGAGCGCAAGCTATGTGTTCAATTAAATCGGGCTTTATAACAATTTGTCAAAATTATACAGAAATAATGACTGATACCATCAAGGAAATAATTATAGCAATATAAAGAATCTGTCATGAAATAGGTCATGGGTCAAGTCGACGAGTGACGTCATAGGTTAACACATTTTTTTTTGCAAAGAAAATACGCTTTATCGGCACCTCCACTGGAAGGTAAGTGTACCAGTTATGTTGGTTTTTACGACCCAATGTCAACTCTCGAGAGCTTTATAGCATCATCCGAGCGAGTATTGGACTGAGCCCCTAACCTTATGTACACTCTAAATCGGCAAACTCGCGACGGTCTATATCGGCACATGTAAGACTTGAAAGTCTGATGTTTTGAGGGAAACAAAAAGTTTTGTATGAAATTTACCTACTCTAATGTTTATATTTGTGGCGGTACAAATAGTGCACACCGCCATCTCGTCAACATCGCCGGAAATGCAAGATGATCGATGCAGTGACACAACTGTAGTGATATCACACAGCAATCACGATAGATGGCGACATCGATCCTGAATTACGCTTGCACAATTTGCGCGACGTGCAGCATGTATACCACCTCCCAATAGGAACTGTTGGAGGGGCCGCGGCCGGTCACGCGCAACATCTGCCTGACTGGGAATCTTCCCCTTCCATAGAGGAACGCAACCATCTGTTCCTCTACAGCGGTGTCTACCTTTACGCCGCTAACATTTTCTCGATATTTCCTTGTAGATTATTATTTTTCTTTAGATTCAATAGCTCAAATTATTTCAACATTTTCTATTATTATTTTATTAAACAATATTTCCGTTTACTATATTAAAAGAATCTCCCAAATTTGGGACCTGGGACTTACCCACATAGTATACTCATGTACACAAAGGATTGGAGAAAACAAAAACAATGAGCCATAAATAACAGAAACGCAATATGTAATGCACGTGTACACACGTTCCCAAAGTGGATTTCATTTGTTATTCAAGTATGGGCAATTCACTTATACCTCGCCAAATACCTAACATTTCAAGTACACGATTGATAAATAATAACGCGTGAAATAAACTACATTAGTCGGGAATTTAGATTTATAGATGATTAACTTTTGCTTGCAGTTTCCGCTTTCGTGAAAACATCTTTTGCCGATCGTCCGACTTAATATTTTCTGGGAATAAAATTTCTATATTTTGAGTTAACTAGCAAAACATCGGTAAAAACTGCTCTCAATTCTTTGCAGTAGTTTTTGTGTGATGCGTGTACAAATATACAGACAGACAAATACAGGGTCATTTGGAAAATGACACAGGCATCAGCCTGTAACAATTAACATTTCTTTTTTTTCAACATCCTCAACTGTTGACCTAAAATTATGAGACCCATATTTTTTCTTTTTTCAAAACAGATTTTTTATTCA
The DNA here is from genome assembly GCF_014839805.1 of Manduca sexta. NCBI lineage: Eukaryota > Metazoa > Arthropoda > Insecta > Lepidoptera > Sphingidae > Manduca > Manduca sexta. The sequence continues at coordinate 4,184,594 of NC_051124.1, forward strand.
TAATTTTCAATTGAATTTTGAATTGAATTTTGTTTCATTCTAAAACGACGTAAGCAACAAATGACGTCATATATACGGTTCAAGACGTAATAACCTTTGCTTTGCAGTAAAAAAGAAGTGAAGTGATAGTTTTTTTGTTTCTCTCTCGTTTTGAGCTTCGGCATTAACAGACCGCTTGGTCGTTTTATGACTGGCATTAAATCTATGGACCAATAAAATTTCGACGACCTTATCTTTCGCGAACTTTTTTTAGCTTATTTTTGTTCGCAAAAGCTATATTAGAAATAACGTTTTGACCCGCTGATACCACTCTAAGCCTATGACATCTCGGGCGCCTCTAACCCAACCCTCGTCTAAATTTGATATGTGTTTGCCTAATGCTAATTTTAGATTAGCAAGGAATATATTACCTAAGAACTTCCGTTAGTATTTATACTAGCGAAAATATTTTCATATTTTATACTCATTTAACTTGATACAAGCCTGCAACCAAAAAAATTCTTAAAAATCAGCTTGCCCGGATTGTCAACATGATAACAGTTGCTTACTGAAGGCAACTTCTGTATGTTTCTTGCTAATCTAAACCTAGCGGCTATACAACATAAACGGTAGGCAACGGCTTGGCTGTGCCTCTGGCATTGTTTTAGTCTATGGGCGAGGGATGCTGCTTAACATCAGGCGAACCGCTCGCTCGTTTGCCTAGTAAGGCAATAAAAAAAAAAACGTCGGTACGTACTCTCGAAGTGCACGACGGAGCTGATCTGGTCGATGTATCCGTTCATGCGGCCCTCGCTGATCATGTGGCTGGCGATGCGCTCGGCGCGCGCGGGCGGCGTCTCCAGCAGCGCGCCGAGCTCCTCGAACGTGATGTTGTTGTACAGCTTGCTCGCCGACAGCAGGTTGTGCTCGAACACCGCGCGGTCCAGGATCGTCGACCCGTCGGACGTCGTCGCCTACAACATTATTTATACTGAAAAGGTCAGTACTGCGACCGCGCACCTGCCGCCGCTCCCACTGAGCTGAGCATGCATCCATTGTATTATATAGTAAGTGTGATGATGACGTAGCATGCAAACTACAATAAAGAGCAGAAAAAAGTCATTTAAACAAATAAGTCACGCGCGCTTCCTTATCCACCCGCGTAAATGCAACAAAAGTAAAAACGATATTAAAATTATTGTAATTTCTAAATAGGAGGTATCTAGTCTGAATTACCTTCTGGTGTGTCTGCATAAGAGCTTCAAACTCGTGTAACTCCGAGCGCCTGATGATGCGGTCGAGGTACATTTTTTCTAGTATAGAGTAAGCTGGCAGCTGTTGGCAGCGCTCGTCCTTGAAGAGTGTTGCTAACATTCTGGACCTTTGCTGGCCTGTACAGTAACATGGTCTAAATTTGAATATTTAAAGAAAAAATAATTAATTATTGGAGATTTTAGTAATGTCTCTATTCTTAGCTGAGCTCCTAACAACTAAAATTAATAAACATTAATTATTATCTATAATGAATACGAGAATAAACCAATCAAAATGCCTATAAAATATTAAATAAATTACTCAACTTTATTTGACTGGTTCATTTCCATGATCGGTCAAATGGCGATGGTCAGCTACACTATGTAATCACAACTTACCTGCAGATGCAAGAACTGTGCAAATGAGAGCATTCCTGAGGCAAGTCATTCTTTCATCCTCATGTATTATGTTCCTGTAGGACAGTTCATTGTACCGCTGTGCCGCTTCAATGAATTTCCTGTAATAAAAATACTTGTTTTTTATGTAATTATTTCCCTACATATTCTGATATACACAATACTATCAAAGTATAATTTTTTCATATCAGTCAATTACTTATATATTTTAGAACACAGGTCGTAAAACATTTACTGACTAATAATCTATTAAAAGAATAATTTAGTATGTAAAGAAATTTAAAAATATTTTAATGTTTTATATGGTGCCCATGATAACAGAATTGTTTAGTTATGTGCAAATCGTCGAATTGCAACAAGATTAAAAATTTCTATTAATTAATAAGAAGATAACAGCAACAAAGATTATTATAATTGGTTTACTCATCATTGTAACTTCACACATCTCAGAAATCAAATCCTAGTATTTACCATAAGGGTTAAATTCTAACAAATATAAAAATTAGTAAAATTACCTTCTATAGTCCAAAACCCTCGCATAACACACTTTGTAGTAAATCTGTAGTTGTTCATTGGTGGTCTCAGCTTGAAGCAAAGACGCTCTGTTCACAAATGCTTCAGCCTGCACGGGGTCATCAACCTCCAAGTATAAACGGGCTATCTTCAAATATGTCTCTAATTTATAGTCTACTGAATATTGTCTGTAAAAAGAAGAACAAAATAACATTTTAAGCATACATTAACAGCAAGGCAGATTAGGGAATCTACCAATTACAATTATCTCAACCTAATGAAGGGTTAGTGCAACACCAGTTTTACAATTTATTTAAGGCGATACCTCAAGGTCCATTTTCATATCTGGGTAACTAAACAAGTTTTGGCAAGTAAAGAATTTAAATTCACGTCTAGTTAGTGATTAGTTCTCGCAGTTGAAAGAAAAACGTAAAAATAATTAATAATCATGGATATTTCGGCCTTTAAAATTTAATATGACGAAATTTTAAAGGCAGAAATATCCATGATTATTAATTATTTTTACATTTTTCTTTCAACTGCGAGAACTAATCACTAACTAGACGTGAATTTAAATTCTTTACTTGCCAAAACTTGTTTAGTTACCCAGATTAAAGCCGAAACAAAATGTATGGAAATGGACCTTGAGGTATCGCCTTAACTTATTTTTTTTCGCCAATAAGAGATAATTGAGAGATAATTTTAATAGGAGATAATTTAAATGTTAGATAAGGTAAATCATATTATAATTAAGGGTAGCTATACTTAAGAGTGCAAACAAAATTGACGGATGCCCATGTTTCCAAAACATCTCATGAGTTGCGTGCGTAACAGACTTTACCAATTTTTTAATTATTTCTAATACCAGCACACAGAAGATATAGCAGAGACTTGATTTAAATATAACATTGGTCGTACTTTTGTCCTGTTTCCAATGGTATGCCCACAAGTACATTTGCAGCTTCTTTCCAGTTTTGGTTACGCTCGTAGATATCAGCCAAGTGTTGTCTGATGCTGGCCACCTGTAAAGTAAAACAATATTTTACATCATTTTTTTTCATGTTGTTAACAACTGGTTGGGCCGCCCATAATTCAAGTTACAATCACCTCTATGTATTTTGTGGTATCATTCATACCTAACAATTCTGCATAAAACAAATAGTATGTGAAGTCTGCACTACACTAACATGATAGATATAAAGCAACACACAAAACTTAATTCCACAGGAAAATCTCAATTATGCTCTCTGTTTGATTCTGTTTCTGATGACTTTTGTTGTTCACATGCTTACATAAAAGATTAAAAATTATTTTTATAACATACCTGTTCTTCAAATGAGATGACTCTAGGCTGTATCACATCTAGTGCAAAATGTGACACCTCCTGAGAGACATTGTCAGGGAGCAGTGCCAGGTGTGTGCTCACATCGGTCAGCAGCTGTCTGGATATCACTAGACTCACATTCTCATTCACAACTATAAAGAATACAACATTATGTGATTACAAATTGGATGTTCTGAAGACTTATTTCTACATTCAACTTCAAAAATTATAATAAATCTAATATTGCATTGTCAATTTCAAATATTCTATGGTTTAAGGGTGCATTGTATACATATTACACTACCAACCATGTACTGTATACTATCCCATTGCTGGGAATTGACCTCTATCACAGATAATTAGGGCTTAGTCAACCACAATGGACTAATGCGGATCAGCAAACTAAATACATTACACTTAAATACCATACAAATTTTAGACAATTTTCTATAAAATAATATAAAATTGACCATAAAATAAAAGATTTTAATCATCTATGATATATTTTAAACATGCAATAATAATAATTTGCTCCCCAAGGTACCATTAAAATTATTGAATAAAATTGGTTTATTTTGGCATGGAGACAAAGTTGATGTTGACATAAACTATTTCTATCCTAGATAGGTATTCTGAGAAACTATTCTTAGGGAAAATCATTGTGTAGAAAACAAAAATAGTAAACTTTCATATTGTAGTAAAAAAAATATAAACAAGTCTAAAAGAGATAATATTATTGTATTCATATGTGTTTTGCACTTACTTGCTTCTACAAATGCTTTGAGTGATTCAGCCAATTCTCCCTCAGTATTTTTTAGAATTTCTGTAAGAACATTGCGGTACCTAAATGAAAACAAAAATATTAATTATTTACACACTGTTGTATGTAAATTGTAGAACTGGTAAGAACATATATAAACAATATTTTCTCAGCAAAAGGAATGAGTTTAATTCAATATTACGTTGCAGTAAAACCTTAATTAAAAAAAGGTTTCAAATGTTTTTAAAAGACATTCAAAAACATTAAAAAAAAATTATAAATTGAACAATATTATTATTTAAATCTATGAATTGAGTTTTGTGGATTAAAATAATTTAATTTATTTATTATCACATTATAGATATAATCTAATAACCTTTACAATACAAAGGATTATTATATTAATGTACTAATCTCCATAGTGTAATAAAGGAAAAAAGAATATCCTGTCAAACTATATTATTCAATACCAATAGTTAAGCATTTATAAATAAAAAGGACAAGAAAAGGCTATCTGAAACTATAGTCAGTTTATTTATTCGACTGATATATATCAAAAAATAAATCGTTAGAAGTCATTATTTGTACAAAATCAAAATCAGTGCATAGACCAGAGTGTGAGGTCTTCCTGATCCTTTTGGTTTATTTTATGATATATGCACAGTTTATTTATAAAAAAACCTAATAGTTTACTCACTTCTCTGCTTGATCTTTATGCAAGCCTCCAGAATTTCTCAGTTCATTCAGATATTGGCGTACACCTTGTAAATTTAAAGGCATAATTGAATTTTAAATATCTGTTTATTTTTCGGGTTTTCGGTAGTGACAAATGAATAGGTTTTCTGCAGAGACCAATAAACGTAGAGAATTATAATATATAAATAAACGTTTTCTGCAACTTCTGTTTGAGAATTTTTGACTTCCAGTATTATATATTAGTCTATGTTTTTGACATAAGGCAAAATCGATTTAATTTTTAGATTGTGGCTAGTTTATTGGTCTCTGATTGTGGCTCCATCGATGAAAGTGATTTTGCAAATATCGAAATAGGAAGTTATGGTAGTCTCTTGACTGCGATTGTTGAGCGGTGAGGAGCATAGCAAAATAGTCTATAAGCGCTACGCATAAATTGTGTATAAAAAATTATGAATATATATATAATTATAAGCCGAAAAACCGATTTCAAATTTGTTATAAAACGGTATTATTTTTACGACGTCAAGTTAGAAAATCTAAACAAATGATCACGTTGGCAGCATGATTCTCACCTTAGCCAGTTCCTTGCGGCGTGAATGTAAAAAAGTATAAGAGTGTTTACATCCGGAATGGTGGCATGAATTCAGACACGGAATTCAAAAATCTGAAAACTGCTAATATAATGACTGCACTTTAAATAGCTCGTCGTGTGCGGGAACTGAAATGTTTTTTTATCGTAGTTTTTTAACAATGACCTGATAGGTAGGTAAGTTTCAACACCAGTGCACTTTTTTTGGTTACTTCTATATTTCTTGAAACAAAAAGTTGGGCGTCTCGTTTAAAAGCCAACCTTATCACGTATGAATTTCTATATTACGCGATGCATAATAATTGATATTTATAAAATCGAATAGTCAGTTGCAACGACGCTAACCATAGATTATTTTGTTCATCGTGATTCTTGTTTGTAATTCTTATTTTGTAATGTTGGCTACATGTGACATACAAAAAAAAATTAAAAGAAGCGCCATTGAAATTTTGGGCGAAAAAGCGCGGGAAACGTTCGAACTTGGCGGGTGTTTTATTTTGGCTTAAAGGAAAAAAAAATATTTGTATATAAAATTAGTCAGTTAAGTTGTATATTGTATATATATATTTACTTATTTCTTTTCATTTTACTGTGTATAAATAGAAACACTACTATTGGTAAGTTTTTTTTTAATAAAATTTAATATATTATGAGCAGGATGAAGGAGCCCCCAGACCCTGGGGTGTTGTTCCTGAACCTTCACAGTTCATAACTGTAGATACTGCCTCTAGTATGGATACTGATTGTTCAACATCCAATGTAAATAAAAGAAAACGGGCACGTCTGCATAGAATTTGTAAAATCTGTAACAAAAAAACGAAATAACCCAATGGCAATTGAATCTGGCAAACATGGTTGTTGTTGTGTGGACAGTGATGAGAAGAACTCTGGTGATCCATCTCCATATTCACAAGTGCAGTCAACCCCAGTTGTTCCTTCTTCGCTTCCAATCGTTTCTGACTCTTTAGGTGAGGTTAAAAGAAAGCAATATTCCAATTCAGATGCAGCACCCTTTGTAGTTCATATTGTAAAATCTTCTGAAGACACAAATAAAGATGTTAGTTTTCATCCAATATGCTTTGGTCGCTTTTACTCAAATATCAAATAGACAATATTGTCCTAGGCAGTGTAAAGCGTATTGGACGCAATAAAATATCCATGGCATTTTCCAATTGTACATCGGCTAACACATTTTTAAGTCATACTGCATTAACCGAAAAGGGCTATGAGGCATATATCCCAACATTTCATATCACAAGAATGGGACTTGTAAGAGGTATCCCATGTGATATGTCCCTAAGTGAGGTAAAAGAAAATATAAGAGTTCCCTTAGGTTGTGGAGAAATTATTAAAGTTCGACGCCTTAATTATAAGAGTACTGTTGATGGGACTGTGACATGGAAACCCTCACAAACAGTGGTGTTAACTTTTGACGGCCAGGTTCTTCCCACGCGCATATTTATGTGTTATAATGCACTTAAAGTAGATTTATATATATACCCAACTATTCAATGTTTTAATTGTTGTCGATATGGACATACTAAAACTAGTTGTAGATCAAAGCCTAGGTGTTATAAATGTGGTCATGAGCATAATGGCTCATCTTGTAGCTGTGAGGTGGATGACAGTTATTGTTGTCTTTGTGGTGGCCAGCACTTTGCTATTAGCAAGTCTTGTCCTGAAGCAACTAGACAATCTAATATAAAAATATACATGGCGCAAAATTGTGTGTCATATTCTGAAGCGTCTAAAATTCATCCACCAGTAGTAAAATCATATGCTGACACTTTAAAATTGTCTGAACCACCTTCTCTTAATGCGGGAACTGAAGATTTTAAATATCCATTTACTCAATCACCACATAACAAATCTTATAAGAAAACTGTTTTCCAGAAGCCCCGTCCTCCTCTGAAGCCAGGAAAAGGGTATGACCGCGCAGCTCATCAAGCTCTAGTGAGTGACTACAACTCGCATTCTTATTCCAATGGATGTGCTCTCCTTCCAAAGCAGACGATCTCAACTCTTCTTCGTTAGAGTCTCAGCCTTTGATTGATTTAGTTATTTTTCTAATTGAATCATTGTCACAAACCACTTTACCGTCCTACGTTGCCCCATTATTTAAAAAGATAACACAATTAATCAGTAACAATGGCTCACTTGAACAACATCCTACAATGGAATTGCCGAAGTGCAATTCAAAATAAATCAGATTTAATTTATTTATTAAACAAATATAGCCCTAGTTTAGTAGTTTTAAGTGAGACATGGCTTAGACCGGGATTTTGTTTTCGAATTCCTGGTTATTCATGCATTCGAGAAGATAGATCAGATGGGTATGGTGGAGTTGCTATACTCATAAAAAACTCCCAACATTTTTCTCCCTTAAATTTACCTTCTCACCATAATGATTTTTCTATTGTTGCTGCTTCTGTTAATAATATTTGCTTCGTTTCGATTTACATTCCTCGCCCATGCCCTTCTATATTTCGAGAAGTAGATAATATTATTTCTATATTACCAAAACCTTTTTTTTTAATTTTGGGGGGATTTTTAATTCACATCATCAGTTTTGGGGCTGTTCAACTACAAAAATTGTGGAAGAGGCCTAATGGATATTATAGATTGTTATAACTTATGTGTTTTAAACTCAGGCGCTCCTACTCGTCGAACTAATCCTAACGAAGGTCTTAGCGCCATTGATTTATCAATTAGTACACCAAATTTAGCAACTTCACTTACTTGGGAAATCCTTTCTCATTCGTATGGTAGTGACCACTTTCCTATTGTTATTCGGTTTCCTCAAAATAATAAACCTAATATAACTCGATCGCCTCGCTTAAAATACATGCTGAAGGATGCAGACTGGGTGGTATATAAACGATTATTAGATGACAAAATTTCTCAGCTTCCGGATATTGAGTGTAATGACGAAGCCATATGTTCTGAGGCTCTTGCTAAAGCTATGATTGAAGTTGCGGATATAGTTTTTCCCATTAAAAAAAACAGGTCTTCCAAAATCCCTCTCCTCCATGGTGGGACCGAGAGTGTTCAAAAGCTGCCAAAAATAGAAAAGAAAGTGAAAGGGCTTATTGTAAAAATATGACAACTGAAAATTTTGATAACTATGTCCTAGTTTCTAAACAGACAAAAATTTATTTCAAAAGAAGAAAATCGAAAGCTGGAAATTATTTTGTACATCTATTTCCCCTGATACCTGTCCATCAATTGTTTGGAGTAATATTAGAAAGTTTAGATCAGCTTTTAAGGAAAGATCATTTTCTACCCTTTCTTCTTCTTTAACGGAAATCTTTTGGATAAACTGGCTCCCCTTCTGTTCCAGAAAATTTTCCACTTTACAGTACCCCAAGAATACATGACAAACATAACTTAAACTCCATGTTTTCGCTATCAGAGCTTAAAGGAATCCTAAGCAGCGTAAAAGATTCGTCTCCAGGTGAAGACGGAATTCCCTATTCATTTTTTTGCAACCTTAATGATAATGTCCTTCTTTATTATTTAAATATAGTTAATTCTGTAATGATTACTGGTAACATACCTGACTCTTGGAGATCCCAAATTGTGTTACCTATTTTAAAGCCAGGGCATGATTCCTCCCAAAGCTCATCATATCGCCCTATAGCTCTATCAACAGTATTGTTGAAGCTTGCTGAACATCTTGTAAAAACCGATTGGAGTGGTATATCGAAAGCAACCGTTTGCTATCTGATAGCCAATACGGATTCCGTAAAGGGAAAAGTACTTTAGACAGTATCAGTATTTTTGTGTCTGATATCCGTTTGGCATTTTCTCAAAATGACTCATTAATTGCAGTATTTTTAGATATTAAGTCAGCATATGATAACGTGGTTCCATCGGTTCTAACGAAAAAAATGTGTGATCTTAAAATTCCTGACATGCTGTCTAACTTTATTTCTAATTTAATAACAATAAGATATATTTCTGTTGATTCTGATGATGCTACCAAATTTTTAAGAACAGTATCAAAAGGCCTACCCCAGGGATCTGTTTTAAGTCCCTTATTATACAATATTTATACATATGATCTGGAATCATCATTAAATGGATCAGTTAAAATTCTACAATATGCTGATGATCTTCTCCTTTATACATCTGGTAAATTCCATACTGACTTGTGCTCTACCATGTCATTGGCAATGACCTCCTTAGAGTCTTGGATGACTTCAAATGGACTGGAGCTTTCACCTTCTAAAAGCTCTACAGTGTTATTTAGTCGGAAAAATATAACATCTAACGTTGATATAAAATACAATAACTGTTCCATTCCTCTAAAAAGAAGTGAAATTTCTTGGTCTCATATTGGATTCCAAACTCACAGGTTCTTCGCATTGTGATTATGTAGTTATTAAATGTGAACGAAATCTTAATATCCTTAGATGTCTTTCGGGTGTATGGTGGGGTGCTCACCCATATTCATTAAAACTTATTTATAATGCACTGATTAGAAGCCAGTTGGATTATGGGACATTTATCTTAGAGCCGGGTAATTTATCAGCTTTCAAAAGACTTGACTCGATTCAAAATAAGGCTCTAAGAATAATTTCGGGTTCAATGAAATCGAGTCCAATAAATGCCCTTCAAGTCGAGTGTGTAGAGCCTCCTCTTAAGTTGAGACGACAGTTTTAAGTGACAAATTTTTGTTTAGAGCTTTTCAATTTTCTGGTCATGCTCTCTTTCAAAAACTCCAAACTCTTTCTGAATATATTATAACTTCTCCTTTTGGCGTAATAAGTCAACTCCTCCTTTGGTTGTTAGTTTTCGTAAATTCTCTAACCTTCAAGCTCCAACATATCGTTCTATATCTCTTCCTCTTTATATGTATGGCTTTCAATCCCTTTTACTTAAACCCGAAATCTGTTACTCATTGGGTATTGAAAAAGACTATCCTAATCCAAATGCTCAATTTAACGAAATAGTAGATACAAAATGGCCTAATTTCCATCTAATATTCACCGATGCATCCAAACATTCTTCCTCAGATTTTTGTGGTGTAGGGGTTTACCATCCTCGTTACAATGTTATTCAGAAAATAAAACTTCCACCAGAAAGCTCTGTATTTACTGGAGAATGCTATGGAATTTATAAGGCATTAGAATACATTCTTCTCCTGAAACTTAGGAAAACAGTAATTTTTTTCGGATGCGTACAGCGCCCTTCAGGCCATTGAAAAATTCCCATTCAAAACTAAGCCTTCATCTAGTATAATTATTTCTATAAGAGAAATGCTATATGAATGCCTTTCTAAAGGTTTAATTGTAGTTTTAGCTTGGATACCTGGTCACTCAGGTATAAGTGGGAATATAAAAGCTGACCGTTTAGCTAACGAAGCGACTATGGATGGGGATGTATATCCATACATAAATTACTGTAGCGATCTGGCTACGCTTCCCTCAACTTCTCTGAGAGAATCTTGGGACAAGTATTGGGAAGAAACCAGACAGTTGAAAGGAAAATTTTATGCAAATGTTCAACTAAGCATACCTAATAAGCCGTGGTTTTGCAAATTGAAGCTTGGTAAGCGATCTACTAGTTGTATTATAAGAATGCGCTTGGGACATGTATGCTCGCCAGCTCACCTTGCCAGGCTTCATATTATTGGCAGTAGTGCTTGTGAATGTGGTGAGGAGGTCGGAGACCTTAATCACATTTTCTTCTCTTGTCCACGTTATGATCGTTCTTCATTCATAAATCGTCTCATATCCCATAATATTCCTCTTCCCACTTGTATTTCTAATTTACTCGTATTTAATATTGATATTTACAAAGCTATATCTTCTTTCATTGTAGAAAATGACATAAAACTATAATTTCATTTCAAGTATCAAGTAGTTACTTTCACATTTATTATATACTTTACAATCAAAGAGTCTTTACAATAATTTATTTTATTTTTTCAGCTTAACTGACTTGTATTCTAAATTCTTTATACTCTTTGTAACGTTTGTATATGTATAAAAAATCGTTTCCTTAACTTTGTTGTCATTGGCGTAGCACAGCAACCCAGTGCTTGTAGCCATTAAAATAGAAAAAAAAAAAATTTTGGGCACTTTTGTGGAAATATTTTGTAAATAAATCAACATAATTAATTTTGCACTACTAGAAACGAAAACTTGTGGAATTATCTGCGGCTCTAATATATTATTATATCGCTTGATGTGCTGTATTATTGGAGAAAGCTGTTTTAAAGAGTGTCGATTTGTTTTCAACCGTGGCGACTTGTGAGACTTCGGTCGGAGATATTTGACAACTTAAAATGGCGGCCCCTTTTGAACTCAAAAATCATTTTATTGTATTAATTTGATGCTTTTGAGTGTAAATCCTGCAGTGCAATCAGTAATAATTTACGTTATGAAATAAGACTAAAGTGGTTTAAACATGGATCACAACTTGATGACTCTTTAAACTTGGAAGGTGCTATGGAGAGTGTAAGTATTGTGTTATTTTTAAGATGATCTCCTTATTTGTTGCAATCATATCAGTACTTGGGACCATTTGATGTGATGATTGTTTACAACTGCTTCATACAATCTATGTTGGGTATTTTTTTAGTTATTGAGAAGCTGTATGAGTCCAGCAATTTTTTATATGATCACATTAAACATGTGTTATACTGCGTACTTTCCCCCCATAATATACATTTTTCAGTTTTATTTAAAATCTTTGCCTATAAAATGATATTTAATATAAATAATTACTAATTAAAAATGAAATGTATTACACAATCCGGTATTTAGTGTTTATCTTGTAGTTTGGGTTCAAATTTTGTTTCAAAACCCTTTTGAAAATAATAAAAGCACCCTACCTATTCGTATTAGTTTTATTATTGTTATGAGGAAGCAGGTTTTATTGGACAAATAACTAATGCAATAAAAGGTTATCACCATAGTTTACAAAGCTATTTGTTTATTTATCTGTCAATACTCAATTCCAAAATCAACCCTAATAGGGTAATAAGTATTAAGTTTATTTTTATTTATTATTAACTTTTCCATTAAGTTTTTAAGTATAACTGTCACAGCATGGTAATGCATGCACAAATACTAGAATCATAGATAGGTAGGAATATCCAAAATTGCATTTTTGTATGAAGTGTATATTGAATTAACACGACTTACACAGTTCTGTTGAAATTTAAGGTATGGAGTGGTGAATAAGTTATTACCAATAATAACGATTTTGTTGATATTACCTTTATTAAGAAAATGGAATTGGGTTATTTTTTATGACTGTTTGGTATTTAACGAAACATCATAGGACTTGAACAAATCAAATCGTAAAGGAGTTATTAGAGCATATAGAAATGGATTTTAATATTAATTTATATTTCTTTATACAAAATAAACATTTTTTAAACAACAGTAAAGTAGTATTTTTAACAGTGGCTTTTTATATTTTTGCAGATGGATTTTGATAATTCCGGAGTGGTGGTAAATCAGGCAGATATCACACTGGAGACAAGTGAACATGAAGGAGAGATCCCTATGGAGTTCGAGGAGCAGCAAATGTTAATGGACACTGGAAGTGAAGAAATTATTGGTAACAATAATATTATAAATTATAAAATATCCCTATGATAAAAAATTGTATTAATTATTGTATGTGCATTTTTATTATTGCAGTTACAGATTTTATGGGTGAACAGTTCTCACTGCAAGAGTATTCAGTGCAAGATGAACAGACAATTGATTCAAACGCGGACTGTTGAACTAAATGTATGTGACATTTTATATTGTAAGAATATTCATTATTTGAGTTGTAACTGGAAAAATTCAATGTCTTTATTTTCTAAAATAGCAAGGTGGTTAGATAATTAAAAAAGCTGCTAATTCCAAGTTTTTATAATGATGACCTAAGCCTTGTTTACATTTATGATAGTCAATTCCATTGTTAAATACTTCAATTACAATTATATTGGAGCATTTAAAAATTTTCTTTTTATTTAAATTTGTAGCAAATAGGTGCGATGACCTCACAATCAGAGACAATGATAGATTTACAACTCGAGGCTGACTCTATTCCACAAAGCATCAGGCAAGCAACTGCTGTTCAGCCCAAATTTGTATCTGTGAAGGTAAACAATCACTTTATTAAACCTTTTTAAGATGAAATGTGAGGCACTTTCAAGTCATGATGACTTTTATTTTTATCTCTAGGCAACCCTTCTAGTTTGGCTAAGCCATTTTTAATTCGTTTTTAGTAAATTTAATTTCGGAATAGTAATACTTTATAAGACATTACTTATAGCCTGGTGAAATCTTACAAATTATTCGTAATCTTACAATGTATGCAAAAAACACCATTGCAGGCTCCAGCATCTGTCCGGACAGTAAAGAAGGCCGAGGCTGCAGCGGTGCCGCGGCAAGTGGCGATAGCCCCGAAGCCCCCGAAGTTAGTACAGACGCAGAAAGCGACGTTCTCGTCGGGGAAGCAGTACGCGATCGCGCCCAAGCCTGTGGCGCTCGTCATGAACAAAAGCTTGAAGAAGGTGTCCTTAACTGGTGTGCAGGAGTCAAGGGAAACTCTGTTATAAGAAGTGAGTTTCTGATAGCTTGAAGTACATCCATATTGCATAGTGAATTATTGAGTACAAGTTGACATGTGATCAAACAGAGTTTGAAGTCTTTCCCATGTCACAAGTCAAATTGGCTCCAAAAAACTCATTTGAAAAAAAATATTGTTCCGTAAATAGTTACTCTATAACTCTACAGAGTAGTATGTTACATGATTAAAGCAGTAAAACTCAATATATTACAATCTCATAGTCTTTCATGAAATATTTGGGTCCTTCATGAATTGGTTAACTATTCTATTCACTTTAATCTGGTCAAATGAGAGATATTTTTGACAGCTTATAAATAATATAATTTAATTATTATTTTAAGTCAAGCAAGTTATTTATATTATATTTTATTATTTCTTATTACAGCCCCAGTAAACAAACAGTTTGTTATGCTCCCAACAGACGGCTCTCAGAAAATAAAACTGATGTCTGCCAGAACAGGTAACACGCTGCAGTGCGTTCCTTCTAGTTCGGATCACGTGAGTAATTGTTTTGAACTGTTTACATATATGTTAGGAAATTTTATAAATGCAGTCAGTGGTATAAAATGAAGTTATTATTAATTCATCCTGGATATAAAAATACTCATAAGTATATGTCAAGAGATTAGGCCCATAACATGTAATACTACATAATATTCTTTTTAGTATTATTATCAAATCAATAAATTTTTCAGACATGTTTATATTAATAAGGTATTTCAGTTCAAACTTATATTGTGACTAAATTGTTGCAGGCATAGAATACCGAATAAGACTTTAGGTGCAACACAAATTGCTAAGCCCATTGTGGGAAAAGTCATTGTGCAAGGTATGCATGTGTTTTGTTTACATATTTATATATTCTGTGGTACAATCTGTGTGTGTGTGCCAAAGCCCACGCGTGTTTGCGGTACTGTTTATGCTTTTATGGCAGTGGTTGGTTGTGAAACGAGATGTGTGAATGCTTTTGTTCTACCTTTTTGCCTATTTTATCCCATAGACTATGAACTAGTAGGAATGAGAATATGCTCATCTAACATCTTATTTTTATTGTAGGTGGAACGACCCCGACGCGAACAACCAGCCCGCCGTGATACGGAAGTTGCTGCAGGCAATGCCGCCACGCGCTACGTCATGCAACCTAAAACTGTGCCCATATACATTGGCGGCAACAAGGTATGTACAGAGAAAGTGATCGTGTTTTAATAGGGGAAAGATAACATTTACGTCATTAAGAAGGTATAGTTGAATTGAGAGCTTTGAAACATAAATACCCACGGATTTAAATTTTTGTCCGATATCACTGTAACGATCAACAAGAATCTTTT